>NC_081861.1:40072591-40250091 GCF_963259705.1 Myotis daubentonii
CACATACTGGGAGCCCTCAGGGGATGTCCTACTGATGGCTTTGGCCCACTCCCTGCTCCCCTTGGGGAGCGGGTCTAAACCACAGTCTGGCCTCCCTTTGTGGGAGGTGACCAGGCTGATAGCGGGAAGGCACCAGCCCCATCACCCAGCTTCTGCAGCCAGTGCCAGTCACCGCAGCCAGCAAAGTGTTTTCATCAACACGGACTCCAGTCCCTTCACCATGAAAAAATGACAACTTTCTTTAGGCATTTTCAAGATGTGTCTTTCATAGGATATGACATTTCTTTATTATTTTTGTTATCCTCACCTGAGGATATGTTTCCATTGATTTTTAGAGAATGTGGAAGAGAAAGGGAAAGACAGAGAGAAACATCAAAGTGAGAGGAACACTTTGATTGGTTGCCTCCTGCATGAGCACTGACATGGGCCCCAGCCAAGGAAGAGCCTGCAACCTAGGTACATGCCCTTGGTCAGAATTGAACCCAGACCCTGTGGTGGGCAGGCCGAAGCATTATCCACTGAGCCAAACCAGCTAGGGCAGGATATAATATTTCTTAGCCCCTCCAGCAGTAGACCTTTGTTTTTTTTCTCCAGGAGTGAGGAGGAAAAACCCTACATCACCTTCTTGGATTCGTATTACCCAAGTTACTAAGAATATTACCAGTGGCATACAGGGAGCTTAGCCAATGAGCAGTCAGAAAAGGTGTTTCCTCTGTAGTTCACACCGATCCCCGGCTTAGGCCAGGCGTTAGGCCTGGGCAGGGGACCCCCAGTCTGCTCCGATCACCTGCCCAGGCCTAAGACCTCTGGCTGGGGCCTTAGGCCTGGGCAGGGGACCCCCAGCCCCAGGCGATTGCCGGCTCTGCCCCTTCCCAGGCCTCAGGCCTCTGGCCGGGCAGTAGGCCTGGGCAAGGGACCCCCAGCCTGCTCCAATGGCCAGCTCTGCCCCTGCCCAGGCCTCAGACCTCTGGCTGGCGTTAGGCCTTGGCAGGGGACCCCCAGCCCTGTGCAATTGCCAGCTTTGCCCCTGCCCAGGCCTCAGGCTTCTGGCCGGGGCGATTGCCGGCTTCGCCTCCCTGGGTGGCTTCTGGCACTGCCCACCCCGCCTCCCCAGTCCCCGATCTGCAGCCTGGATCCCGAGGGCGTCATCTGGCACTGCCCGCTCCACCTGCAGTATGCAAATTTAACAGCCATCTTTGTTGGGTTAATTTGCATATCTTCTGATTGGCTGGTGGGCATAGTGAAGGTATGGTCCATTAGCATCTTTGTCTTTTATTAGTGTAGATAGTTATCATCATAGTCCCAGGAATAAGTTATTTAACATTTCTAAGTTTCTTTGTCTATAAAATGGGAATAATTGTACCTCCAAAAGTGTTTTTTAAGAGGATTAGATAATGCATGTAAAGACTGAGAATAGTGCCTGATACTTCATAAAGTCTCTCTATAATGGTTAGATATTATTTCCAGTAATTTCATTAATAGCTGTAGTACTATAAAGTGTTATTTTGAATGGTGAAATCAAAAGTTGTAGGCCCACCGTAGCCAGTTTGGCTCAGTGGATAGAGTGTTGGCTTGCAGACCAAAGGGTTCTGAGTTTGATTCTGGTCAAGGGTGCCGGGAACCAATTCCAGCATGTCATAATTTCAAGAGTTTCATCAAAAGGTTGATGAAACTTGGGAACTCAACAGGGTTGAGTCACACATATAGTCACCTGTTGGGAATGGCTAAAGGCATTTCCCCAAACCTGAATAGGAAACTGATTGTGGCTGTCAGACAGCTAAAAAGGCATCTTAATCTACATGTTATTGCCTCCTACTGGCCAAACACCTGAACAGCCGTAGGTTAATTCCCCCATTCTGACAATGCTTCTGTACCCTTTGAAAGCTTACCCTTTGAAGTGTATTATCTCCACCTTGCCTTAGGACAAATTGTGTTAATAAAAGCAAGGGTCCAAAACAAGGAGGAAGTCTTCAGTTCCTTTAGCTGAAGGTCCTCTGACCCCCAATAACTTTCAAAATTATATCTTGTCATGCCCTGACTAGGTTGGCTCAGTGGATAGAGCGTCGGCCTGCGGACTGAAGGGTCCCAGGTTCGATTCCGGTCAAGGGCATGTGCCTTGGTTGTGAGCACATCCCCAATGGGGAGTGTGCAGGGGGCAGCTGATCAATGTTTCTCTCTCATCAATGTTTCTAACTCTCTATCCCTCTCCCTTTCTCTCTGTAAATAATCAATAAAATATAAAAAAAAATTATATCTCGTCTCTGGACTCTTTATTAGTCTCTGGATTCCTACGTCATCTAAACACAGCCTTTTCCAGATTCCTGAACCCTTCTTGATGCTGGAACAAGAACCCTGGCACAAGGGCATGTACCTTGGTTGCAGGCTGCTCCCTGGCCCGGGCCCTGGTCAGGGCTGGTGCAGGAGGCAACCAATTGATGTATTTCTCTCACATTGATGTTTCTCTCTGTCTTTCCTTCTCTCTTCCACTCTCCCTAAAAATCAATGGAAAAATATCCTCAAGTGAGGATTAACAAAATTAATTAATTAACTAATTAAAATAAATTTGTAGGCCCTGTGATAGGGCCCAGTTTTATTTAATTAATTTTATTAATCAATGAAATTTCCAGGACTGGGAGCCCCTGCCCTTAACCACTGTGCTCTATATATGGAATTGTTGGCTTCTCACCCACAAACAATTGGTCCCAAGCCCAACAAGAAAGGGAAGTGCTTTGCTAAGTGTCCTCTTTATACAGGAAGAAATGCTGAGTTTGCTGCCTGAAGACACTACATATATCAAGGTCCCACACATAAGGAGCCTGCTGCTGAGATGGTGTAGTTGATACCGTTGTAATTAGCTAATTATCCATATATATAAAAGCCTAATATGCAAAGTGTCCCCTCAGGAGTTCGACCAACTGGGAGTTTGATCACTCGCTATGATGTGTGCTGACCACCAGGGGGCAGCACAGAATGAAGGGAGGCCCCTGCTGTCAGCCTGCAGCCAACAGCTGCTAGGAATCCTACCCAAGCACAAATTTCATGCACTGGGCCTCTAGTTAATAATAGAAAAGGAGCAAAGGGGAAGCCAGACTTTATAGGCATGTCATTTGGGCAGCTTCACCAGGAAGCTGCAACTTTGCAATCTCCAGGGAACCACCAGCCTATTCCCTGTGAAACACTGGGGTAAGGGACTGGACAAAGGGAAGATAGACACATGCCCAGTAAAGTTGGGGTGACAGCGAAGGTGCTGCCTGTCAGACACATCTCAGAACAGAGGTCATTGGTCAGAATGGGCATGGCCACTGCAAGCGCATGGAAATTTGGGATATATATAATCCCCTGGCACTTTTCCGAGTGGCCCATAGCCATGAGTACCCTCACACACAGTGGACTAATGGACTGCAACTAGCCTGATGCTGTACTGGATCTGTCTCCAACATGGAAAGGAAATTCTGGACACTGGCTTTCCTTCTAGTTTTACTAAAACCCCAGATACATTTCTTCTATGAGTGGACTAAGGAAAATGGAACTTGAGAAACACAGGGATTTAATTCCATGCAAATAAAAATCACTCTCCTGTGTGAATCTCAGAAAATTATTTTTCTCAGAATATCATAAGAAGTTCACTCCCAGCAGTGCCCAGTGGGGAAAAGGAACCCCCACGTCGTCCAATATCATGGTGAGGTCAGGGAATGGGATTGGGAGAGGAGATGGGTAGAAGGCAGTGTGACTTAGTTGGAGGAACTTGATGTCTGATCCCAGAGGGTTTTGTAGGAGTCCAGAAAATGTCTCCCAGAATACTCTGGCATGCAGATTATTTTGAACTGAAAGTAAAACTCAACAAAAAGAAGAATTTGCTTTTCTTACCTCCTCCTAACCTGCCTGAGGGAATTCATAAAGAAAACTTGCTTCAGTAAGGGAACCCTAGCATATCCATCTTAACATAAATGAACTGTGGCAGACAGGGAGGAACCTGCAAAGTCTCCTAGATTCTCCTCTGTGTCCCATTGTTCCTGGATGGCTCAGCAAGAATTGGTTTACTGAATCTTCGTTCTTTTTCTTCTACCTGTGAATTGCCTTTTTTTCCATTTGAAGTCCCCAACCCCTGCCTCCCTTTCCTTAGTTCAGAATGCCATACATACCTCATTTTGCCTCAGTATCTTTGGAATCTTTATGCTTACGCCAATTCTGCATATGCACATGGCAAAACTTGATTTTCTCCTGTTGATCTGTTGTATGTCATTTGAATTATTTGACCAGCCAGAAGAACTGAGGGGAGGAGAAAGTTGCCTCATCCCAACCATTTCAAATCCCAGCTCCAGCAAAAACTGGCTTTGTGACTTTAGGCAGATTGTTTCACCTCACTGAGCTTCTTAATGGGTACAATGGGGATCTTAAAAGGAGTCACTTTATAAGGTTGATAAGAAGATGAAATGTAATGGCTCATATAGAGCACTCAAAAGAGGTATACTCTAAGCGCTCAATAAACATTAGTTATCATAATCATGATGATGAATAGACCACAACAGACAGAACCTAAAACCAATCCTATATAATAAAAGCCTAATATGCAAATTGTTCTACAGGGAGTTTGACTGCTCACTATGATGTGTGCTGACCACCAGGGTGCAGCATAGAACATGGAGGGTGTCGGTGATGTGGCCTGGCAGCAGGCAGCAGTGGAAGTGCTGCTGACCCCGATGGGACCTGACAAGAGCAGGACCACAGTGGGATGGTGGAGTAGGTGAGCAGGTGGCGCCAGGCGAAAGCGGATGCGAGCGGGGTCCCAATCGCCCTGCCAATCGCCCTGCCACTCACCCTACAGATGGCTACCAGCGGAGGTGGCAGGGGGTGGGGCCACTGCCCTGCTCCCAGGAGCTGAGGGAGCTGGGGGGGAGGGGGTGGGCAGCCCTGATCTATCACGCTGCAGGCAGGATGGTGGAGCAGGTGAGGGGGCAGTGTCAGGCCACAACAGGGTGCCAGGTGGGACTGTGGGGCTGCAAGGCTCGGGGCGCAAGCTGGGGCTGTGAGCCTGGGGGTGCAAGCTGGGGCCCAATCCCTACAGGCCACCTTGAGGGGCCCTACCTGTGCACGATTTCGTGCACTGGGCCTCTAGTACAAAATAATATTGAAAGTAAACTGAAATTTAAAAAAAAAAAAAAAGTAGAGAAGTCATAAAGAGGCTGCCACTTCTCCAAAGTGAGGAGAATTTGCCTGGGACAACAAAGGTAGGTGTGTCTTGAGCTCTCACTTGTTTAGGCCTAATGTCCAGCAGCCAAGCCAGGAAGAGGATTTGTGTGACACTGTCATTAGTTAGCATGCAAGCTCCAGATCTACAAATGCTATTGATGATGGCCTGAGTTCTGTTCGCTAGTCTGACTCCCACACAGCCCATCAGACCAACTGCTAGGAACTTTCTAGTGCCACAGCAGGTCCCCATCCAGGGCCCTGCCCTTCCCTGGGATCCCTGAGGGGGACGAGGGTGTGGGGGAGAAGCTGGAAACACTAGGCCCAAGAATAACTGCATTACAAAAAGGCAGAGCTCCAGCTTCCTTTGTGTCAAGCTTTTGTGGGCAAGGGCAGTAAGATCTCTCCTAAGAAGCCCTGAGGCCACTGGTAAGAGGACCTGGCCTGGGATGGCTGGCAGCTGGGTTCTTAATTGTCCAGGGGAGAGTGAGATGCAGGCAAGGGACCAGAAACTCCTTGCCTTGCGGGCAAAATGCTTTCATGGGGAGAGCCAGAAGAGATGCCCCAGTAGATTAGAAAGGCTCCTCTTTGAAGTAGGAGCTTAAACTCCTGTAAACCAGAACTTTACCTCCCAGCCAAGGCCCGCACTGAAGCCACAAATTCTGCCTCCAGGATGCTCCAAACTAGAGGCCTTTTGAACTGTCAGGCAGCATCGAGGACAGGCTCTTCCAAACCTGGCACTGCTCTCCCATGCGGGGAAGTGTGGAGAAGTGGCTTGGAAGACGCCAAGAGGGAGGGGAAAGATGCAAGGAGCAGGTGGGGCCGGGAGGAGGAGCTGGCCAGAGGCTCAGCCTCTTTCTCCTCAGGACGGAAGTAGACTCTGCAGGCTTCGAAGTCTCAAGCCCCAGTCCCCACCTTGGTGCCCTGAGGCTCCCCTATCATTTGGGAGCCCTGCCTCCCCGATGCACCCACAATGGGTGACTGTTGCACCCATCAATCACCTATTGTGGAGCCTGTGCACAAAGAACCACTGCTGAACGCCCAGATAATGTTTAGAGAGTCTCCTTCTAGGCAGCAGGCCATCCTGGGTGAGTGTGTGTCAAGTGTATGTTGTGTCTGGCCCTGGGAGACAGAGGGCCAGGCCTGCCCATCTGGGCCCTGCCCACCTGGACCCTAAGGCTGACTGGCTGGACAGACCCTGGGGGAAGAGGCAGGGCCTCACTGGCCCCGCCTGCACCTGTCGGTGAGAGAGTTTTGTAGGATGGATGTAGGGGTGGCTAACTTCAGAGCACAGGAAGAGAGGGGATCCTCTCTTTAGGACTTCACACCCTGGGCCTTGAATTACATTCTTTCCCACCTGTATCCCCTCAGTCATGTTCATTCCCTCTCAGTTTCTTCCTTCTCTACCTTTATACGCTCGAGCTCACCCTAACACTCCCTTCCCTTATTTATCCTCGCCCCCCCCCCCCCCCCCCCGCTATTCACCTTCTTATTCTTTTTCCCTCTCCCTCCTCTTCCTTCTCCCTACCTATGCCTAGCAAGGATGTCAGCTTTTGGGGATGAAGCTCTGGCTAAATGCTAACATTTCCTTGTCAAGTGAACCCAGTCTGCCAGCACATGTCTTTTAAGTACCTGCAAAGCACAAGCACAGGAATGGCAGGTGTGGGGATGTAAAGCCAAGTAAGACAAGGTTCCTACCCTCGGTGCACTTGTAATCTAGTTAGGAAGATAAGGTGTGCTCACATGAAAAGGTAACTAGCAAGTCAAACGTAGCAAGGCATCTTGGATTTAGGCAGTTTCTGAGTAAATGCGGCTGAGTGATGTGCTTCAATTCTAAAGGGCTACCAGACTATAACAAAAAGGGGAAGGAAGTGGTAGGAGCCCAGGACCTTTCCTAAGCTGAGGCCCATCCGCCAATAGTAAAATCCACAGACCTAAAATACAGTACTGGGCAGTCCCAGATGGGCAGACCCCTGAGAGTCATGATGTCACAAAGACCTCTCAGAACATTCCAGCCATCCTTGAGCATGCAGGGCTGCCACAGGACAAGTGCATCAGTGAACAGTGCCTTGGTTAGAATATGAGTACTATAGCAGAGCTGTTCCTGGTTGCCTGGACTTTTTTTTTTTATTAGTTAAGGTATTACAAATGTGTCCTCATCCCCCCCATTAACCCCCAGCCTTCCCCTACGCCCCCCACCCCGCACACTCATGCTCCCATCCTCCTGTTGTCCATGTCCATTGGTTTGGCTTATATACATGTATACAAGTCCTTCAGTTGATCTCTTCCCCTTACCCCTGCCCTCCCCTACTTTCCTTCTGGGGATTGATAGCCTGATCGCTGTTTCTCAGTCTTTGGGTCTGTCCCTTTTCATCAGTCTATATTGTTCTCTATAATCCACAAATGAGTGAGATCATGTGGTATTTTTCCTTCATTGACTGGCTTATTTCACTTAGCATAATGCTCTCCAGTTCCATGCATGCTGTTGCAAAAGGCAAGAGTTCCCTTTTTTTTACTGCAGCATAGTATTCCATCGTGTAGATGTACCACCGTTTTCTAATCCACTCATCTGCTGATGGGCACTTAGGCTGTTTCCAAATCTTAGCTATGGTGAACTGTGCTGCTATGAACATAGGGGTGCATATATCCTTTCTGATGGGTGTTTCTGGTTTCTTGGGATATATTCCTAGTAGTGGGATCACTGGGTCAAATGGGAGTTCCATTTTTAGTTTTTTGAGGAAACTCCATACTGTTTTCCACAGTGGCTGCACCAGTCTGCATTCCCACCAGCAGTGCAGAAGGGTTCCTTTTTCTCCACATCCTCTCCAACACTTGTTGTTTGTTGATTTGTTGATGATAGCCATTCTGACAGGTGTGAGATGATAATGCATTGTCGTTTTGATTTGCATCTCTCATATAATTAGTGACTTTGAGCATGTTTTCATATGTCTTTCGGCCTTCTGTATGTCCTCTTTCGAAAAGTGTCTATCTAGGTCCGTTGCCCATTTTTTTTATTGGATTGTTTATCTTCCTTTTGTTAAGTTTCATGAGATCCTTGTAAATGTTGGAAATTAAACCCTTATCGGTGGTATCATTGGCAAATATGTTCTCCCATGTAGTGGGTCTTCTTGTTGTTTTGTTGATGGTTTCCTTTGCTGTGCAAAAGCTTTTTATTTTGATGTAGTCCCATTTGTTTATTTTCTCTTTAGTTTCCATTGCCCTAGGAGCATTATCAGAGAAGAAATTCCTTCGGCATATGTTTGCAATTTCTGCCTGGACTTTTTTTAAAATATGTTTTTATTGGTTTCAGAGAGGAAGGGAGAGGGAAAGAGGGAGAGATAGAAACACCAATGATGAGAGAGAATCATTGATCAGCTGCCTCCTGCACGCCCTTTATTGGGGATTGAGCCCGCAACCCGGGCATGTGCCCTTGACTGGAATCAAACCCGGGACCCTTCATTCCACTGTATCCACTCAGCCAAACCAGCCAGGGCTGCCTGGACTTTTGATAGTGATGCCTTGTTGTTCTGAGCCACAGTCATAACTACAGGCACTGGATGAAAACTCCAGGGTTGCCCTAGAGCAGTGATGGTGAACCTATGACACGTGTGTCAGAGGTGACATGCGAACTCATTTTTTTGGTTGATTTTTCTTTGTTAAATGGCATTTAAAGATATAAAATAAATATAAAAAATATGTCTTTGTTTTACAAAGACTGGTTGCAAATATCAAAAAATTTCTACATGTGACACGGCACTAGAGTTAAGTTAGGGTTTTTCAAAATGCTGACACGCCGAGCTCAAGAGGTTTGCCATCACTGTTCTAGAGTATACAGACCTCAGAGGTGAAATATGTGGTTAGGGATATGGGGGAAGTGGAGGGAGAAGGGGAGCATTATACAAGCACACAGACCCAAACCAAGAAGCTGAGTGCCAGTCTCTTTAGTTGCCTAAAATCTGCATCAACATACTCGGTAAAGAAAAAACTCTAATTTTTCCATGTGTTTTGTGTCTCACAAGAGTAGGAGAATTTGAGTTCTCAGGTCACAGAAGTATCAAGGTGATATGAAATCTTAAAAACCAAGTGATGTTTAACTTTCACCCCACTTCCCACTCTTAACCAGAAGCTTCCTGTTGAGTATGGTGGCCAGCTTCATTCCCATCTGGTCACCACCTTCTCTTAAAACAAGTGGTAACTGCTGAGAGGGGTAACCAGGAACTCGGTTCTCACAGTGGCATTTAGCTGGATTTTCCTCTGTTTCCAGAAAATACCTTCAGAGCAATTGAGGTCAGTGTTGTCTGTTGTCTTGTTTGCAGTGCTCTGGGAACACAGCACTTTGGTTGTGATCACTTATTCTAGGTGGGAATCCAAGAGTACTGCCAACACCTACACTTAGTTATGCACTGGGACCAAGGGTCCTCCTGACATCACATTTGGATAAGTGCCTTTGAGGGACCTGGGGGTGGCCTGGATAGCTGTTCAAGGGGTGCTTATAACACCAGCAATGATCCCTTCCACACGCACAGGTCTGTACCGTTACAAACTATTTCATATACATGACTTCATGACAGTCTCAGATACCCAAGGACGTATGCAGAGGATGTACTATCTTCACTTGAGAGAAAGGAGACCTGAGGCTCAGAGCAGTGAAGTGACTTGCCTAAGGTCACACAGCTGAAAGGTGGTGGAGCCTCCTGATGTGACGGTCTTCCCAACCCTCCCAACATTGCATATCAACTCCTCAAAAAGGGAAGGGTTGCCCTGACCGGTTTGGCTCAGTGGATAGAGCGTCGGCCTGCGGACTCAAGGGTCCCAGGTTCGATTCCGGTCAAGGGCATGCACCTTGGTTGCGGGCACATCCCCAGTGGGGAGTGTGCAGGAGGCAGCTGATCGATGTTTCTCTCTCATCGATGTTTCTAACTCTCTATCCCTCTCTCTTCCTCTCTGTAAAAAAATCAATAAAATATATTTAAAATAAAAAAGGGAAGGGTTTTTTCTTTGCTTTCTCAGCCTGAGGCACAACACTGCAGTGAGTTGGGATACATTCTTTTTTTAAAAAAAAAAAAAAACTTTGTTTATTTATTATTATTTTTTGTTAATCCTCACGTGAGGATATTCTTCTTGATTTTTAGGAAGAGTGGAAGAGAGAGGGAAAGAGAGAGAAACATCAATGTGAGAGAAACACATCAATTGGTTGCTTCCTGCACATGCCCTGACCAGGGTCCCGGTCGGGGAGAAGCCTGCAACCAAGGTATGTGCCCTTGACCTGAATCAAACCCAGGAACCTTTGGTCCACAGGCCAATGCTCTATCCACTGAGCCAAACTGGCTAGGGCTGGGATACATTCTTTAGAAACAAATGCCTCCAGGGAAGCAATAAAGTTTGGGTTTACAGAGGAGCCAAGAGAGAACCTGGGATCTTCAATTTAATGAAAAAATAACTAGGAGTGGGAGAAAGGGGATTGCTTCCATATACTCCTGAAAAGTAGGAATTAAAAAAACAAACACTTCCTGGTATCTTCCTTGATGGAGGTCCCGCTACTGTTTTCAGGGTTTCTGTCTCAGTACTATTGACACTTTGGGCTACCTAAAACTGTCCTGGGGAGGGGCTGTCCCCTGCATTGTAAGACATTTAGCATTGCTGGCCTCTAACCACTAGATGGCAGTAACAACTCACCCAACTCCCCATTTTTGTAACAATGGAAAAAAGTCTCCAAACTTTACAAAGGTGCTTAAAGGGCAAACTCGCCCAGGCTGAAAACTGAAAACCACTGCTTCAGTCCATCCTCTTCAGAGCAGCCAGATAGATGTATGCAAGTCATCACCATCTCACTCTCCTGCTTCCTGCCTTGCAGAGGCTGCCAATGTTTCCAGTCCCTTTTCCTTCTACTTCTTGCTTCGAGATCGTTGCTCTAGCTCTGCACAACTTGCTTATAGATTGTTCCCACAGTCATGCTAGTTTTTGTCCCCACACTCATGATATTTTTTCTGCACGGTGTCCTCCTGTCAGTTGTTTATCTCGTAAATTCTACCCAACCTTCAAGATTTGGCCAGCTGTGGGCATCACATGGATATCTATCCTAAGCCCTTTCCCTCCTCCAACCAGAAGACTGGGTCAAGCACCGCCTCTATGCTCCCAACAGCACCTCCCACAAACCTCTATCATAGTACTCATCACCCCATCCTGTCATTGTCTTTCACTCTGTGAGCTCCCGGAGGGCAAGGCTGTATTATATTCAAATTTGAGGCACAGTGCCCTGTGCTGGGGTTCTTGTCCCAGCATCAAGAAGGATTCAGGAATCTGGAGAAGGCTGTGTGTAGATGTTAAACAAGAAGAGTCCAGGGACTAATAAAGAGTCTGGAGACTAAATATAATTTTGAAAGGCATTGGGGGTCAGAGGAACTTAGCTAAAGGAGCTAAGTTCTAAGGTCTTAGGTTCTCCCCGTCCCCATTACCCCATGCTTTTTATTAACACAACTTGTCCTGAGGCAGGGCAGAGAGATACACTTCAAAGGGTCAGGGTTTAGTACAGAGTCCATTGTCAGAATGGGGGAATTAGCCTATGGCTGTTCAGGTGTTTGGCCAGTAGGAGGCAATAACATGTAGATTTAAGATGCCTTTTAGCTGTCTGGCAGCCAAGAAATCAATTTAATGTATCCTATTCAGGTTTGGGGAAATGCCTGCAGCCATTCCCAGATGCAGCCCTGCTGAACATACTGGAATTGGTCTCTGGCAGCCTGGCATGTAGCATTTATTTAGCAGTTTGTTGAAGTGAACTGCAAAGAACAGTTGAAAGCACTCTAGGTTGTGTCAAAACACCAGGATTCTAGTCTCACTTCTGCCACAATCTAAGGTGATCACTTCCCATCTCTGAACTTTTGTTTCCTCATCGGAGGAATCAGAAATGTCTTTAAGAGTTGGAATTGCTGATAGTAAAATGTTCCCTTTTTTTCATAGATGTTTCCCAATGGGCAGGGCCATACCCACCCCCTTCCTGAATGTGTGTTCATACCTTCTCTAACCTTTTTCAAAGTCTTTTCCTATTGACTATTTCACTTGACCCTAGAAATAATTATGGAAGCCTGGTAAATGTAATTTCAAACAGGACGATTCTTCATTATGGAAGACTGAAGAATATGTGGTGGTGTGATAATTGAGCAAGTGCTGGGCAGGGGATTAAAGCAAGTTTTTTCACTAAATACCTTATTTTGCTAGACTTCTGAATTATGTGAATATGGTATCTATTTAAAATCAAAGATAGTAAATACAACCAGATGAATGGCATTGTTTCCCATTTCAAATCCTTAAGAGCAGGTGAGTTATGGACCCAAGGCCAGTGGACAGATCACCCCATCCTGTAATTGCTGTATGAAAACCCTTCTGGCTAAGTGCACTTGCAAACAAGCAAGAGCAATGAAGGCTACAAAGCACCACTGTAATTTATCTTCCAAGCGCCTTAATCAGGTTCACTCCCAGGCAGAAGAGCATAAAAATAAACCTCAATTTCATAGCATATGCCACACACACAAAGAGGTGAAGATTTCAGACCCTAATGTTGACCAACTGATTTCTACCTGTCATCTTGTAGCCCCCCACTATACATTCCTGACATTCACCTAAGGAGATAAACTTAGTGGATGATCCCTGCCCAGAGGAACAGTGGAGAGATAACAGGCCTAAAACTCAGTAGATTTAGTGACAGATTTAGTAATGTTGTCAATAAGTCTTCTGTATCCCTACTGTACTACCTGCCCTTTCTTCCTTTCCAGGTAGTTCTCATAACTATAAATTAAATGAGACCTGTGCAGCACTAAATGTAGATCAGAGGTTATATTAACATTTGCAATCATGACCATGGCTTTCATTGAAAAGTTTCATCATCAAAAGATAGCACAATATAGAGTACTAGTGGCCTGGTACATGAAATTCATGCACGGGTGCGGTCCCTAGGCCTGGCCTGCAATCGAAGCACAAGCCTCTGGGTGGAAGGGCAGGTCCCAGCTGACCTCTGGGCCCTGGGCAACACCTGGGCCCCTGGGGACCTGCGTGACCCCCTCCACCTGAGTCACGGCACCCAAGTCCCCACGCAGAATTTCAGTGAGTGCTGCCAGACACCTTGGGCCAGGGCACAGCCTGAGCCTCTGGGCCTGCACGGAAGCCGGGCGGGCAGCACTCTCTCCAGGCCGGCCTCGCAGACCAGCTCCTGTACCCACCAGGAGCCCAATGAGCCCCTGTGGTCCTATTGGTTGCGGCCTGGCTCACCCAGAAGAGCCAGGTGGGTGTGGGGCGGCTCCTCTCAGGGCATCTGGCTCCAGCCCCCAGGTAGCCAGTGAGAGGTCACACATCACCAACACCCATCATGTTCCGTGCCGCCCCCTGGTGGTCAGCGCATGTCATAGCAAGCAGGTGACCTCCCATTGGTCAAGGGGACAATTTACATATTATGCTTTTATTATACAGGATAAGTGTGAATACCATCTCCTTATTCTGTAAACCTTGCCCAGTAAGATGAGGTTGATGAAAATCACACAGTGCAGGTGTTTGTCATAAGCAGAACAAATGTCAAAGTGGACAAAGGATGCAGATAAAAAGTAATTTCATCTTCTCACCTAGAGGTCCTATGGTCACCTGAGGTGTTGATCTATAACAGGCTGAGTTTCACCTTTTCAGATCTTTATGTGGTTACTTTTAGCAGTGAACATGCAATGCTTTATTTCAAGTGGTCAGTACACTCATTTTTTAAAAATATATTTTTATTGATTTCAGAAAGGAAGGGAGGGAGATAGAAACATCAATGATGAGAATCATTGATCAGCTGCCTCCTGCACACCCCACATGGGGATGAGCCGCAACCCAGGCACATGCCCTTGATTGGAATCAAACCCGGGACCTTTCAGTCCATAGGCCGATGCTCTATCCCAGCCGTAGGCAAAATACTGCCCGCGGGCTGTATCCAGCCCGTTTGAAATGAATAAAACTAAAAAAAAAAAAAGACCGTACCCTTTTATGTAATGATGTTTACTTTGAATTTATATTAGTTCACACAAACACTCCATCCATGCTTTTGTTCCGGCCCTCCGGTCCAGTTTAAGAACCCATTGTGGCCCTCGAGTCAAAAAGTTTGCCCACCCCTGCTCTATCCACTAAGCCAAACCTGTTAGGGCTCAGTACATTTATTTTAATAAACATAATGATTGTTGCTGCTCTACCACTAAAACAAAAATCAACACTTAAGCAAATATTATGTGTTAGATAGAGAATGCATGAAAACTGAAAGGAAGTGCAGTCTCAGTTTTAAAAGCATCCTAACTGGAATTTTAAATAGTATTTGATTCACCCAGAAAAGGAACTAGAAAAAAATGTCTTTAAATATCTATTACAATAGCAGCAACTACCATTTATGACACATTAGGCACTGGCATAGTAATAGGTGCTTGGTATACATTATGTCTATAATTTTACACGGCTCAGCTACCTTCTTGGGGTTTTTTTTTAAGTGCTAAAGCTACCTTGGGTAGACTGCTTGATCTTGTGGAGTCATATTTTAAAAAATAAAAAAGACCTTTGATTTTACTTTTTAACTTTTATTATGCATTACATAATATACTGCATAACCTTTTAGCAGGAGTAGATGAGCAAAGCTGAGTTATTTTTAATTAATCAGGAAGTGCTTCCTTAATCAATATTCTCCAAACCCTGAAAAACAAATTAAAAAGAAAAATGTGAGAATTCTGTTACCGTCAAAGATCTACATGTACTCTTATTTCTAGTGTCACCAAATGGCATTCTGTTAGTAAAGTACTTTTACATCCCACATTTCTTTCACTGAAACAATAACTTAGACTGAATTTTATAATCACTAAAGTAAGAAAGAATAACTTATAATGACTTCTAGTTTTCATTTTCTTTTTTTAAAAATGTTTTTATTAGCCGAAACCGGTTTGGCTCAGTGGATAGAGCGTCGGCCTGAGGACCGAAAGGTCCTAGGTTCGATTCCGGTCAAGGGCATGTACGTTGGTTGCGGGCACATCCCCAGTAGGAGATGTGCAGGAGGCGGCTGATCGATGTTTCTCTCTCATCGATGTTTCTGGCTCTCTATCTCTCTCCCTTCCTCTCTGTAAAAAATCAATAAAATATATTTTTTTAAAAATGTTTTTATTGATTTTTAGAGAGAGGAAAGGAGAGGGAGAGAGAAACATCAACATCTATCGGCTGCCTCCTGCACACCCCCTACTGGGGATTAAGCCTGAAACCCAGGCATGTGCCCTGACCAGGAATCAAACCCGAGATCTCCTGGTGCATAGGTCCACGCAGCCACTGAGCCACACAAGCTGGGCTAGTTTTCATTTTCTGATAGCAGCAAACATACCACTTTATATGAAAAGACCTTCCCCCTGCAATCAGAACTAAAGCAAGCCAAGTATTTACTATCTGGATCCTTCTCTAAAGCACTCTGAGAGAGTCAGAGAACAGTAAGGAAAAACCGTTGTATAAAATAATAGTCAACATGAGGAAAATACTATTAGCCTCATTTCACTTATTTTTACAGGTTGAAAAAGGAGGAATGGCGAGGTTAAAAGTTGTTTAAGTTAGTAAGGAAGTGGAGAACCAAGATGGCGGCATAGGTTAACGCCGGAGTTTGCTGCTTTGAACAACTACTTCAAAAGTGAAACTAAAACACGGAACGGACATCACCCAGAACCACAGGAACGCTGGCTGAGTGGAAGTCCTACAACTAGGAGGAAAGAGAAACGCACACGGACACTCAGAGGAGGCACAGTGCTGAAGTCAAATTCTGAGGTGCGGAGTGCTCGGAGGGGGCTGGCGGCGGAGGGCGAGGTTGTTGTTTTCAATCGGGAGGGAGTCGCAGACTCTGAGCACCAGATCCGGGCGAGTCTTTAGGGACCCAGACTCAAACGGGAGAAGCGGGACTGTCTGGCTTCGGTCAGAACGAGTGCAGCTTTCTCTCCCAGCTTTGCAGCGGGTGCTGGGACTCAGAGAGGCAGAGACCCTGGGGACAGGACTGAGAGCCGCCATAACTGCTCTCTCCGGCCCACCCTGTTGATCCTGTGCGACCCGCCCTACCCAAGCCCTGCACAGAGGCATTTGCCGGATAGCCTCAGGCAAAGGCTAGATTAGCACCTCCCTAGAGGACAGAAGTTCTCTCACTGCTGACACAGCTGATTCTCATAGCCACTTGGCCTGGAGGTCAAACCCTCCCTGGAATTAGCTACAACAATCAAGATTTATCTATAAGACTGCGAACAAAGACCACTAGGGGGTGCACCAAGGAAGCATAACAAAATGCGGAGACAAAGAAACAGGACAAAATTGTCAATGGAAGAAATAGAGTTCAGAACCACACTTTTAAGGTCTCTCAAGAACTGTTTAGAAGCTGCCGATAAACTTAATGAGATCTACACGAAAACTAATAAGACCCTCGATCTTATATTGGGGAACCAACTAGAAATTAAGCACACACGGACTGAAATAACGAATATTATACAGACGCCCGACAGCAGACCAGAGGAGCGCAAGAATCAAGTCAATGATGTGAAATGCGAGGAAGCAAAAAACATCCAACCGGAAAAGCAAAATGAAAAAAGAATCCAAAAATGCGAGGATAGTGTAAGGAGCCTCTGGGACAGCTTCAAGCGTACCAACATCAGAATTATAGGGGTGCCAGAAGATGAGAGAGAGCAAGATATTGAAAACCTATTTGAAGAAATAATGACAGAAAACTTCCCCCACCTGGTGAAAGAAATGGACTTACAGGTCCAAGAAGCGCGGAGAACCCCAAACAAAAGGAATCCAAAGAGGACCACACCAAGACACAGCATAATTAAAATGCCAAGAGCAAAAGACAAAGAGAGAATCTTAAAAGCAGCAAGAGAAAGACAGTCAGTTACCTACAAGGGAGTACCCATACGACTGTCAGCTGATTTCTCAACAGAAACCATGCAGGCCAGAAGAGAGTGGCAAGAAATATTCAAAGTGATGAATGCCAAGAACCTACAACCAAGATTACTTTATCCAGCAAAGCTATCATTCAAAATAGAAGGTCAGATAAAGAGCTTCACAGATAAGAAAAAGCTAAAGGAGTTCATCACCACCAAACCAGCATTATATGAAATGCTGAAGGGTATCCTTTAAGAAGAGGAAGAGGAAGAAAAAGGTAAAGATACAAATTATGAACAACAAATATGCATCTATCAACAAGTGAATCTAAGAATCAAGTGAATAAATAATCTGGTGATCATAATAGAATCAGGGACATAGAAAGGGAATGGACTGACTATTCTTGGGGGGGAAAGGGGTGTGGGAGATGTGGGAAGAGACTGGACAAAAATCGTGCACCTATGGATGAGGACAGTGGGTGGGGAGTGAGGGCGGAGGGTGGGGCGGGAACTGGGAGGAGGGGAGTTATGGGGGGGGAAAAAAAGGAACAAATGTAATAATCTGAACAATAAAGATTTAATTAAAAAAAAAAAAAGAAAAAAAAAAGTTAGTAAGGAAGTAGCAGAGCCAGAATTCAAGTTCAAGGCCCCCCAACTCCAGAACTCTTGTCCTATGTACGCATAACATGACACTAGTTATTCAGAAGACCCACTCTATCTAAATCAGTTCACAACCAAATACTTCAGAAATTATAGAGTAAAAGATTAGTGATTAGCATTTGTGGATTATAATGAACAGCATAAACTGATGAACAAAAACAGATCCAGAGACAGAGAAGCATGGATCAGACAGTCAAACCTCAGAGGGAAGGTAGGGGAGGGGAGGGGTAAGGAGGAGAGATCAACCAAAGGACTGGTATGCAGGCATATAAGCCTAACCAATGGACACAGACACCAGGGGGGTGAGGGCATGAACGGGGGGGGGGGCAATGGGGGGTTAAGGACACATATGTAATACCTTAATCAATAAAGAAAAAAAAGATTAGTGATGACATTTCTTTCAGGTATTAAAATAACACAGTCCAGGTATTTTGATTACTACTGCAGGAAGAATCACCTTAAGGTAAATTAAACTTACATAGTCCTAGGAGCCACTTTATAGAAATCCTAATTTGTCTGGTCGGGCCAGAGGCCTAGGAGCCTGCATTGTATCTTGTATGCCAGATTATGATGGTTATTCGTGGACCACACTGAGAAATACTGTTCAACATGAGTAGATAGCTATTACCATGTTCTTTAGACTAGAGTCTCAAAAAACACTACACTGAGATAGATCACCTAATTTGAGTCCTCATAGTGATTTAACCAGTGACCCTGTGTTCTCTCATCTATGAAATGGGATTAATATTTAACTAAATTTGTTGTGAGGAATAAATGAGCAAAGGGAAAATATAAAAATGTAAAATTTTTAAAAAGAGTAATGAAGATGAACTCCTACAATATATTAGAACATACTATTAGGTTGAACCATATGAAGATGCTACTAAATTGGTCATATTTTGGATTTCCACTTCACTTCTTAAATTTTTTTTTCAATTACAGTTTACATTCAATATTATTTTGTACTAGTTTCACAATTATGTACTTTACAAAGTGTTCCACCCTCATATTTCCAGTACCTACTTTGCACCATAGTTATTACAATATTATTGACTATCTCCCCTATGCTTCTACTTGGTCATTTTTGAACCACAAAAACAGCAATTTCATATTATTCATTCAAATAGAAAATAATAGTGAATCTTTACATTTGTATGATATTAGTGCAGGAATTTGCAAACCAATGGTGTATAGAACAGCACATTTGTGAAACAGGCCCAAGTGTACATGGAAATTTAGTTTACCAGAGTGGTATTTCAAATAAAAAATGAATTGATCTATAAATAGATTATTGTGATAACTGCCTATCTCTTGGAAAAAAAGGAAAGTTAAATTCTGCCTCCACATTATATCCCAAAATGACCTGTAGATGGGTCAAAGCTTTAAATGTAAACAAAAACAAAAAGAAAGAAAACAGAAACTGTAACAGTATTTGGAGAAATTGGAAGAATATATTTTTATAATCTTAAATAGGAAGCCCATTTGTAAACAAGACATAAAACCCAACATTAAGAATAATAAGAGAGAACCAAGATGGCGGCATAGGTTAACGCCGGAGTTTGCTGCTTTGAACAACTACTTCAAAAGTGAAACCAAAAAACGGAAGGGACATCACCCAGAACCACAGGGGCGCTGGCTGAGTGGAAGTCCTACAACTAGGAGGAAAGAGAAACGCATACGGACACTCAGAGGAGGCGCAGTGCTGAAGTCAAATTCTGAGGTGCGGAGTGCGCGGAGCGGGCTGGCGGCGGAGGGCGCGGTTGTTGTTTTCAATCGGGAGGGAGTCGCAGACTCTGAGCTCCAGATCCGGGCGAGTCTTTAGGGACCCAGACTCAGGCGGAAGAAGCGGGACTGTCTGGCTTCGGTCAGAGCGAGTGCAGCTTTCTCTCCGAGCTTTGCAGCGGGTGCTGGGACTCAGAGAGGCAGAGCCCCTTGGGACAGGACTGAGAGCCGCCATAACTGCTCTCTCCGGCCCACACTGTTGATCCTGTTCGACCCGCCCTGCCCAAAGGCATTTGCCGGATAGCCTCAGGCAAAGGCTAGATTAGCACCTCCCTAGAGGACAGAAGTTCTCTCACTGCTGACACAGCTGAATCTCATAGCCACTTGGCCTGGAGGTCAAACCCTCCCTGGAATTAGCTACAGCAATCAAGATTTATCTATAAGACTGCGAACAAAGACCACTAGGGGGTGCACCAAGGAAGCATAACAAAATGCGGAGACAAAGAAACAGGACAAAATTGTCAATGGAAGAAATAGAGTTCAGAACCACACTTTTAAGGTCTCTCAAGAACTGTTTAGAAGCTGCCGATAAACTTAATGAGCTCTACACGAAAACTAATAAGACCCTCGATCTTATATTGGGGAACCAACTAGAAATTAAGCACACACGGACTGAAATAACGAATATTATACAGACGCCCGACAGCAGACCAGAGGAGCGCAAGAATCAAGTCAATGATTTGAAATGCGAGGAAGCAAAAAACATCCAACCGGAAAAGCAAAATGAAAAAAGAATCCAAAAATGCGAGGATAGTGTAAGGAGCCTCTGGGACAGCTTCAAGCGTACCAACATCAGAATTATAGGGGTGCCAGAAGATGAGAGAGACAAAGATATTGAAAACCTATTTGAAGAAATAATGACAGAAAACTTCCCCCACCTGGTGAAAGAAATGGACTTACAGGTCCAAGAAGCGCGGAGAACCCCAAACAAAAGGAATCCAAAGAGGACCACACCAAGACACATCATCATTAAAATGCCAAGAGCAAAAGATAAAGAGAGAATCTTAAAAACAGCAAGAGAAAGAAACTCAGTTACCTACAAGGGAATACCCATACGACTGTCAGCTGATTTCTCAACAGAAACTTTGCAGGCCAGAAGGGAGTGGCAAGAAATATTCAAAGTGATGAATACCAAGAACCTACAACCAAGATTACTTTATCCAGCAAAGCTATCATTCAGAATTGAAGGTCAGATAAAGAGCTTCACAGATAAGGAAAAGCTAAAGGAGTTCATCACCACCAAACCAGGATTATATGAAATGCTGAAAGGTATCCTTTAAGAAGAGGAAGAGGAAGAAAAAGGTAAAGATACAAATTATGAACAACAAACATGCATCTATCAACAAGTGAATCTAAGAATCAAGTGAATAAATAATCTGATGAACAGAATGAACTGGTGATTATAATAGAATCAGGGACATAGAAAGGGAATGGACTGACTATTCTTGGGGGGGGAAGGGGTGTGGGAGATGTGGGAAGAGACTGGACAAAAATCGTGCACCTATGGATGAGGACAGTGGGTGGGGAGTGAGGGCGGAGGGTAGGGCGGGAACTGGGAGGAGGGGAGTTATGGGGGGGGGAAAAAAGGAACAAATGTAATAATCTGAACAATAAAGATTTAATTAAAAAAAAAAAAAAAAAAAAAAAAAAAAAGAATAATAAAATACAAACTGAACATTGAACTTAAAAAACTACTATCAGCCTCAGCCAGTTTGGCTCAATAGATAGAGCGTCGGCCCTCAGACTGAAGGGTCCCAAGCACATACCTTGGCTGCAGGCTCCATCCCCAGCCCAGGTCAGTGAGCATGCAAGAGGCAACCAATCGATGTTTCTCTCTTTCTCTCTCTCTCTCTCTCTCTCTCTCTCTCTCTCTCTGTCTCCTTCCCTTCCGCTATCTCTCAAAATCAATGAAAAAATATCCTAGGGCAGTGGTCGGCAAACTGCGGTTCACGAGCCACATGCAGCTCTTTGGCCCCTTGAATGTGGCTCTTCCACAAAATACCGACTTCTGCGCATGGGCCACGAAGTTTCCATCGCACTGTACATGGTATTTTGTGGAAGAGCCACACTCAAGGGGCCAAAGAGCCGCATTTGGCTTGCGAGCCGCAGTTTGCCGACCACAGTCCTAGGGTATGCCCGGCCAGCATGGCTCAGTGGCTGAGCATTGACCTATGAAGTAGGGGGTCACAGTTCAATTCCCAGTCAGAGCACATGCCCGGGTTGCAGGCTAGATCCCCAGTGTGGGGTGTGCAGGAGGCAGCTGATCAATGATTCTCTCACATCATTGATGTTTCTATCTCTCTCCCTCTGAAATAAAAAATATTTTTAAATAAATAAATATATACTTTAAAAAAATATCCTTGGGTGAGGATGAACAACAACAAAAAACTATTATTATAAAGACAAGCAGGAAACTGGAAAAAATATTTGTACATGTAAAAAAGACAAGCTTAACATCCAAAACACATAAAGAAATCCTATAAATAAAAAAGGGAACAGAGCAAGTAAAGTATATAAGCAAATAATCCACAGAACAAGAAATACAATCAGTAAATGTGAAAAAGGCTGCTCAACCTTACTAGCAGGCAAGAAAATGAAAATTCAATTAGCACTGTAAGACCTTTGGCAAAACATTACTAGAACCCACCGCCACCCTGGCAGATACCTAGTAGCATCAGAGCTATCTTACCTTTGACACATAGTAACGATTAACTCCAGAGACTCGCTTATCTCTTTCCATCAAAGACCAGTGATATGAATGATAGGCTACCCTTTTCTCCTACAATTAAAAAAAATAATTATTGCAATTTTAAGATGAGTGATCCAATAGAGGAATATTAGAACTTTAGTAAGTGACATTATAGAATAATGGAATCATTACTGAAACAAAAACCAAATTAACAATATAAGACTAGAATCCTAAATAAAATCAGACCACTGTCCTGGCCGGTGTAGGTAAGTGGTTTGAGTGTGAGCCAGAGCTCCAAAGGGTCCCACGTTCAATTTCCTGTCAAGGGCACAGTCAAGGGCATGTACCTGGGTTGCAGGTTCCATCCCCCACACAATCTGGGTGCAAGTGGAAAGCAACCAATGGATGTGTCTGTTGAATTGATGTTTCTCTCTCTCTCCCTCCTCCTCCTCCCTCCCACCCCCTCTCTCCCCTCCGTTAAAAAAAAAAAATCGGACCACCAAACTTTAGAATTAACATGGTAATTTACACTTTCTATTTTAACCTGGGTATTTTTTCTTTCCTCCCCTCCCCCACGCCCTCTTAACGACATAACTACTTGTTTCTTTTTGGGACCTAATGGAAAGAAAACAGCGATTTTGTGAAGGACAACCACAAAACCCAAAAGCAAACACATTTATACTCTGTACCCTAGAGATGATATAAAGGACTAGGAAGAGGGGGTAATTACAACATGGGGGAAAAAAAACCAGGATCTTGAGGTACATTCTTAAAGGCAAGAGAAAATGGGGGATAAAAAAAATGTTCAAAGTAAAAACCTAACTAAGGTTGGGGAAGAAGAATGAGAAGTTACTAAAATGTGAATACAAGGAGTTAAAATCAAAATCGAGCATGAAAGACTACGAGTGGGGGCAAGCGGAAGTGACACCTCCCTCCTCTAAGGAGGAGTCTGGACCTAACCTCTGCTCCTCTACTTTTCCAAGCCCCAGTCTACTCGGCCCTCCGGCCCACTCTTCTCCACCCAACAACTAGCCGGGTTTTGCTAGTAGAATGTTGTTTCCGTCGGGCTTCGTTCCGCAAACCTCCGCTTTTAGGCAATACGGAAAAGGGAGGGGGGGGCGACCTCGGTATCCCCCTTCTCCCACGGAGGTTCCGGATGCTAATGACCTCCCCAAGCCATGGCCCCTTACGTAACGCCGGGCCGCGGAGCCGCCGCGGCTGCCGCCTCACCTTGCCCCCATTGCTGAACTTGTGAATGTGCGCGGTGGCAATGCCGGGGATGAGCAAGCACACGCCCATGACAGCAAGCCCGGGGAGAATCTCGAACCACATCGCGGCAAGGTTCCCAAGGCCAGAAAAACACCTCCAGGTCCCGAAAAGCGACCGACTTCGATCCTTTCCCACTGAGCCCCGCGGCTGGGCGGGGTCACGTACAGCGGCGGAAACGACGGTGGCCCGCAGGGTTCTAGAGCGGCGCACTCGCGCACCCGAGTGCTCCAGTTTCCCACGGCGCACTTGGCTCGGGCTTCTCGGCGGAGCGTGCAGTAACGCGAAGCCTCTGTTTCGGAGCACGGGACTGCACAATGGCAGAGCAACTTTCCCCTGGAAAGGCGACGGATCAGGTGTGCACCTTCCTGTTCAAAAAGCCTGGGCGAAAGGGGCCTGTAGGCCGCAGGAAGCGCCCGATCTGCGACCCAGAGCCCGGAGACAGCAGCAGCAGCAGCAGCGACGAAGGCAGCACTGTGGTTCGCCGCGAAAAGAAGCGGGCGACCCACAATCCGATGATACAGAAGACTCGTGGCAGTGGTAAACAGAAGGTGGTTTACTGTGAATTGAGTAGCGAGGAGGAGGAGGGGGATGGGAAGGGGAATGAGGCTGAGACTCTCCGTGTGGTCTACAAGTCCACCCGCTCGGCGAAACCCGTGGGGCCAGAGGATATGGGGGCGACTGCTGTCTACGAGCTAGACACAGAAAAGGAGCGTGACGCACAAGCCATCTTTGAGCGCAGCCAGAAGATCCAGGAGGAGCTGAGAGGCAAGGAAGATGACAAGATCTATCGGGGAATCAATAACTATCAGAAATACATGAAACCCAAGGATACATCTATGGGCAATGCTTCCTCCGGAATGGTGCGGAAGGGCCCCATCCGAGCTCCCGAGCATCTACGTGCCACCGTGCGCTGGGATTACCAGCCCGACATTTGTAAGGACTATAAGGAGACTGGCTTTTGTGGCTTCGGAGACAGCTGCAAATTCCTCCATGACCGATCAGATTACAAGCATGGGTGGCAGATCGAACGTGAGCTTGATGAGGGTCGCTATGGTGTCTATGAAGATGAAAATTATGAAGTGGGAAGCGATAGTGAGGAAATACCATTCAAGTGTTTCATCTGTCGCCAGTCCTTCCAAAACCCAGTCGTCACCAAGTGCAGGCATTATTTCTGCGAGAGCTGTGCACTGCAGCATTTCCGCACGACCCCGCGCTGCTACGTCTGCGATCAGCAGACCAATGGCGTCTTCAATCCAGCGAAAGAATTGATTGCTAAACTGGATAAGAATCAGGAAGCAGAAGAGGATGGTACTTATGATTTTCCAGAAAACCCCGATTCGGGTCCAATTCCCATTACTTAGTTTTCCCTTATTTTCCAATTTCAAAATAAATATTTTGGAAATCTTAATTTGTGTCCTTCCTTTCTAGGGAACTTGACAGAGGAAAAGGCAGGTGATGAAGTAGGTTCCTTGATAGATGGCTTGTGAAAGCATCAAGGTAAGTATAATCTATATTTTTACTTGGTATAAATGCTGCCTGTGTGTAACTTTTCAGAACTCTTTGGCATAAATTACAAGGATGGGAGAAATTTGAGAAAAGAGCTAGAATTTGCTTGAAATAGCCAAAACTGTGGTGAAAGGAAGAACTGAATCTATTATATCACATTTCAGTATCACTTAATGTTTTGCAAAAGTACTTTCATGCATTATCTCTATTGGGAGCCTGTGCCATAATACACCCCAGCCAAGGTATGGGGAAGGTGAGTGGGAGAATTGGGTTGGGGGACTGACTGGTGGCTAACACCACAGAATGCCTGTATGGGAAGTGGCCCTTGCTCTCTTTGAAGCACCTACACTAACCACCCCTTCCATGGATAATTGAAATGATCTATGCTGTTCTGTCCAATATGATAGCTGCTGGCTTCATGTGGCTGTTGAGCACTTGAAATGTGGCTGGTAGCCACCATATTGGACATTGCAGAGGGCAAAAACCTAGTATTTTATAATGCATTGTCTGCAACTGCAGTCACAGACCCTGTAATATCACCCCCTATTAAAGTTAATCTAGATACCTGTCTTCCCAACTAATTTGTGAACTCCTGTAACTAGCCCAGTGCTTGACATATAATAAGTCCTTAATAAATAAACCCAGAGAGTTTTCAAGAGGGAGACTGGGGCCAAATCCTTGAACCCAAGTTGAGAAGCTTGACTACATATTCTTTCGGTAATGGGGAGATAGCAGAGTTTTGGGAAAAGGAACAAAATCAGACTTATAAAAAATTTTCTGTTGCAGACTATTAGATTGCAGGGAGAGGGATGATAAGAGGTAGGGAGGCCAGTGAGGCCAAATGATTAGTAAATTTTTGTTGATCTGGCTAGAATTTGGGCTGATCCCTGGAAAGAAATGCAAGAATAAATTGTGGGTTAGGACTTTTTTAATTCACATCATTAATTCATTTAAAGATTCTTTGAGAGCGGCTCCCGGCTTCTGCTGGGCCTTGACTGGCTGCAGTCTTGGTCTGAGTGCGGCTGAAGTGGTTGGCTCGAGGAAGATGAAGCTTTTGCTATTACTCCTGGTGGCGGCGTCCCCACTGGTCCGGAGCAGCTTTTTGGCCAACCTGGGCGGCGTGCCTAGCAAGAGATTAAAGATGCAGTACGCCACTGGCCCGCTGCTCAAGTTCCAGATTTGTGTTTCCTGAGGTTATAGGCGGGTGTTTGAGGAGTACATGTGGGTTATTAGCCAGCGGTACCCAGACATCCACATTGAAGGAGAGAATTACCTCCCTCAACCAATATATAGACACATAGCATCTTTCCTGTCAATCTTCAAACTAGTTTTAATAGGCTTAATAATTGTTGGCAAGGATCCTTTTGCTTTCTTTGGCATGCAAGCTCCTAGCATCTGGCAGTGGGGCCAAGAAAATAAGGTCTATGCGTGTATGATGGTTTTCTTCTTGAGCAACATGATTGAGAACCAGTGTATGTCAACAGGTGCATTTGAAATAACTTTGAATGATGTACCTGTATGGTCTAAGCTGGAATCTGGTCATCTTCCATCCATGCAACAGCTTGTTCAAATTCTTGACAATGAAATGAAGCTCAATGTCCATATGGATTCAATCCCACATCATCGATCATAGCCCCACCTATCAGCTCTGAAAACTATTTTTTTTTAATATTTTTTATTGATTTTTTACAGAGAGGAAGGGAGAGGGATAGGGCGTTAGAAACATCGATGAGAGAGAAACATCGATCAGCTGCCTCCTGCACACTCCCTGCTGGGGATGTGCCTGCAACCAAGGTACATGCCCTTGACCGGAATCGAACCTGGGACCCTTGAGTCCGCAGGCCGATGCTCTATCCACTGAGCCAAACCGGTTTGGGCAAAACTCTTTTACATTACGGGATTTTTGCAAGAGCAGCGTGACTGACATTATGAAGGCCTGTACAGAAGACAGCAAGCTGTTAGTACAGACCAGATGTTTCTTAGCAGGCTCGTTGTACCTCTTGGAAAACCTCAATGCAAGACAGTTTTTAGTGCTGGCACATTTTGGAATTCTGCACATTCGTGGGGTGCAATAATACTGTATAGTAATTTTTCTCCTCCCAATCCACTGAATTAATAGTTTTCTAAAAATGTAAACATTACTACTTGTACCATTTTTCCTTAGTCATATTTGAAAACATTGCAAAATGAGTTAGAATTTGATTTTTTTTTCAAGGATGTC
The DNA here is from genome assembly GCF_963259705.1 of Myotis daubentonii. Lineage (NCBI taxonomy): Eukaryota > Metazoa > Chordata > Mammalia > Chiroptera > Vespertilionidae > Myotis > Myotis daubentonii. The sequence continues at coordinate 40,099,803 of NC_081861.1, forward strand.
TGTTAAATCTGTTGTGATTTGATATGAATTTTCCTTTTTTATTGTTTAGAATTTATATTTTTGGGAATAAGCTGAAGTTCTCCCTTTATAAGAGTTTATCAGACATCTCTAATTTGGTTACGTCCTACTTATATAGGTTTCAAAATACTGCAGATTTTGAATAGCAAGTTATGCAAAATTATGGGGGGAGATCCTATATGCAAAATCCTCTAACAGTTTGTGTGTGTGTGTGTGTGTGTGTGTGTGTGTGCACACGTGTGTGAATACCAGAGAAACGACTAAAAGACCAACCGCTTTTAAAATTCTTTTATAGTTCAAGTGTCTTGCCTTGACCAATCTAATGAATTGATTAACTGGGCCTTTATACTTAACTCAATAAAAAATAAGCAGATATAAGTTAAAAAAAGATATTCTTTGAGCAGCTATTCTATGTCAGGCATAAGGGATATTAGCAAACAATGGACACAGCCCCTGTACTCATGGATCTAGACATCAGTGACAGGTGTGATGAGTACAAAAAAAAAGTGCACTGGATTGATCTCTCAGGATAAACCCAATCCCAGCTTTGGAGGAGTTCAGAAACACAAACTCACAATGTGAAACTTTTTTTGTTGTTGTTTATTTGCATTCCCATAAAAAATTTAGATTCATCATGTCAACTACTGCAAAAACATGCTGGATTGGGATTGCATTGAAATAAAAAGTTGGAGTAAACAGATCTCTTATACACACATAACTGCATTCTGTTAGTAAAATTGCAATATTAACATTGGTACAATGCTGTTAAGTAATTTACAGACCTTATTCAAATTTCATCAATTGCTCTACTAATGTCCTCTTTCTGGACCATAGTGCCATTCAGGGTCATACATTGCAGTTAGTTGTGATGTCTCCTTAGTCTCTTATTCTGGAAGAACTCTCAGTCTTTCTTTTGTTATTCATTTCCTTGACATATTTAAAGAGTACCGGCCAGTTATTTTGTAGCTACCTCCAAATTTTGGTTTGTCTGATGTTTCCTTATTATTAAATTTAGCTTATTCATTTTTAGAAGAAAAACCATAGGAGAGATGCTGTACTCTTCTCAGTGTATTAATGTGAAACATTCTATAACAGTATATAAAGTATCGTGGAGATACCTTAGATACTTGAGAAGCCTACTGGGAAAAGGGCTTGAGAAAGCATCACACAGGCCCTAGCTGGTTTGGCTCAGTGGATAGAGCGTCAGCCTGCGGACTGAAGGGTCCTGGTTTGATTCTGATCCAGGGCACATGCCTGGGTTGCAGGCTCGATCCCCATTAGGGGGCATGCAGGAGGCAGCTGATCAATGATTCTCATCATTGATGTTTTTCTCTCTCTCTCTCTCTCTTCCTTCCTTCCTCTCTGAAATCAATAATATGTATTTTTTTTTTTAATAAAGAAAGCATCACACAGAAATAGCATTTAAGGGATGAGAGAAAGAGACTGGGCCAAATAGGAAACAGGAAAGAAGACCTTGTAGAGGCAGATGGAGAAACAGGAGCAAAGGAAGAGAGTGTTTTTAAAAGGCCTTGGCTAGTTTGGCTTAGTGGATACAGCATTGGCCTGTGGATTGAAGGATCCCAGGTTAGATTCTGGTCAAGGGCACATACCTCGGTTGCAGACTCCATCCCTGGCCCTGGTCAGTGGGCGTACAGGAGACAACCAATCGATGTGTCTCTCTCACATGTTGTTTCTCTCTAAAAATCAATGGAAAAATATCCTCGGGTAAGGATTAACAAAAGTATCATAGAGGGGTGGGAGAGGTAGAAGAGGGTAAAGGGGGGATAAATGGTAATGGAAGGAGACTTGATTTGGGGTGGTAACACACAATACAATATACAAATGTATTGTAGAATTGTATACCCAAAACCTATATAATTTTATTAACCAATGTCACCCCAATAAATTCTATTTAAAAAAGGTATGGCAAGAAATATGGCAATGACTAACAAAATAATCATTAAAATGGTTAATTTTAAATAAATATTCCTGAGAATTTATGCTAAAAAGTTATTCAAGAATAGAATATCCCTGACTGGTTTGGCTCAGTGGATAGAGCATTGGCCTGTGGACTGAAAGGTCCCAGGTTCGATTCCAGTCAACGGCATGTACCTTGGTTGTGGGCACATCCCCAGTAGGGGGTGTGCAGGAGGCAGCTGATTGATGTTTCTCTATCCCTCTCCCTTTCTCTCTGTAAAAAATCAATAAAATATATTTTAAAAAAAGAGTAGAATTGCCGAAACCGGTTTGGCTCAGTGGATAGAGCGTCGGCCTTTGGACTGAAAGGTCCCAGGTTCGATTCCGGTCAAGGGCATGTACCTGGGTTGCGGGCACATCCCCAGTAGGGGATGTGCAGGAGGCAGCTGATCGATGTTTCTCTCTCATCGATGTTTCTACCTCTCTATCTCTCTCCCTTCCTCTCTGTGGAAAATCAATGAAATATATTTTAAAAAAAAAAAAAGAGTAGAATTGCCGAAACCGGTTTGGCCCAGTGGATAGAGCATCGGCTTGCAGACTGAAAGGTCCTGGGTTCGATTCCGGTCAAGGGCATGTACCTGGGTTGCGGGGACATCCCCAATAGGAGATGTGCAGGAGGCAGCTGATCGATGTTTCTCATCGATGTTTCTAACTATCTCTCTCCCTTCCTCTCTGTAAAAAATCAATAAAATATTAAAAAAGAGTAGAATAAAGCTTTATAGGAAAAGATATACAGTGATTAAAAAATGTATAAAGTAATAGTCATCAAATGGGAACATTGCTTAATTTTGATGGTGAGAGTCTAGGGCAGTGATGGCGAACCTTTTGAGCTTAGCATGTCAGCATTTTGAAAAACCCTAACTTAACTCTGGTGCCGTGTCACATATAGAAATTTTTTGATGTTTGCAACCATAGTAAAACAAAGATTTATATTTTTGATATTTATTTTATATATTTAAAAGCCATTTAACAAAGCAAAATCAACCAAAAAAATGAGTTCGCATGTCACCTCTGACACGCGTGTCATAGGTTCGCCATCACTGGTCTAGGGAATTGGTTACTCTTAACTTTGGACTTCTCTATCTTGCTTGAAATTTTTTTAGATTTTTCACTATGTTTAAATAGTAAAGTTATGTTTCTGGCAGGAAAAATAAAAAGATATACATTGAATTGTTATATGTTATATAATCAGAGACAGAGTCCAGGAGAAAACAAGAAGAAAGGGAAAGAATGCTGCTGATGACTAAGTTCTAGGAGGTCGCTAGAACTGACAAGGGATGGAATTAAAAGCACATATCAAAAGTTGGTCTTTTTTTTCAGATTATAAGAGGACATTTATGTAGAAAGTTACAAAGATAATAGAAGTGAGCCTACTGGGCTGTGTAGGCTCAGGAAACTATAGAAACAAAAGAAGGGCCCTTGAATAATTATCTCTAGGTCTCTCCATACTCTCTCAAAGGGTAAGAGATCCTTCTTTTTTATAGCTGCATAATATTCCATGGTGTAAATGTGCCACAGCTTTTTTATCCCATCATCTACTGGTGGGCATTTGGGCTGTTTCCAGATCTTAGCTATTGTAAATTGTGCTGCTATTAACATAGGGGTGCATACATTCTTTCTGATTGGTGTTTCAGGTTTCTTAGGATATATTCTTAGAAGTGGGATCACTGGGTCAAACAGCAGTTCCATTTTCAATTTTTTGAGGAAACTCCATACTGTTTTTCCATAGTGGTTGCATCCTTTGAGACAGCATGGAGGGACCTGGAGAGTATTATGCTAAGCAAAATAAGCCAGTCAGAGAAAGACAAGGATCACATGATCTCACTCACATGTGGAATCTAATGAACCAAAATAAACTAATGAACAAAATAGATCTAGAGACATAAGCATAGAACAGACTGATGAATCTCAGAGGGAAGGTAGGGATAGAGGGTGGGTGGGGAGAGCTTAACCAGGGAACTTATATGCATACATGCATAGCCCAGGGACACAGACAATAGTGTGGTGAAGGCCTGAGTGGGGCAGGGAGAGGGCCTGGAGGGGGTCAATGGGAGCAAAAGGGGGACATCGGTAATACTTTCAACAATAAAGATAAATTAAAAAATAAAAATAATTGGTATGGATCAGTGGTTCAGCATCAAACTATGAACCAGGAGGTCGTAGTTTGATTCCCAGGTCAGGGCACATGCCTGGGTAGCAGGCCCGATCCCCAGTGTGGAGTGTGAAAGAAGCAGCCAATCAGTGATTCCCTCTCATCATTGATGTTTCTATCTCTATCTCCCTCTCCTTTCCCCTAGAAAATCAATAAAAATATTTTAATAATAATAATAATAATAATAATAATAATAATAAAAAGAAGCGCCCTTGGTGCTTAGGAGAGGGAAAGGCAAAGGTAAACTAATTGCCTGGAGGGAAGAAGAGGGGAACCCAAAGGCCAGGTCCTGCTCCCCAGAGCAAGAGCACACAAGAAGTTAAAGAGCTAAGAGAAGAGGAAAAGAAAACATTTGTCTACTACTCCACATGTTTTTTTAATACCTGTCTGAATCTTAATAGAATATCCAAAATATATGCAAATGAACATTATTCTTAGAAACCATAGCATTCAGCAGATTTTTTTTTTTTAGTATAGTTTTTTAAAAATATTTTTTTAGCCCTAGCTGGTTTGGCTCCGCAGATAGAGCATCGGCCTGTGGAATAAAGGGTCCTGGGTTTGATTCCAGCTGAGGGCACATGCTGGGGTTGCGGGCTCGATCCCCAGTAGGGGGCGTGCAGAAGGCAGCCAGCCAATGATTCTCTCTCGACATTAATGTTTCTATCTCTCCCCTCTCCCTTCCTCTCTGAAATCAATAAGCATATATTTAAAAATATAATTTAATCAGCTGCCTCCTGCATGCCCCCACAGGGTATCAAGCAAGTGCCCTGAACTGGAATCAAACCGTGACCTGGTTCATAGGTTGACACTGAACCACTGAGCCACACTGGCCAGGCAGCAGATCCTTAAAGGGATAATAACACTACAAAAGTACATAAATCAGTGGTGTACTCAAGGTATTTTTCATGCTACAAAAATAGTGCCAGCAGGGATGAGATTGCAGCTGGACTCTGAAAGAGCTAACCTAGTGTGAAGTCAGAGGAGTCTCCCGTAGGAAATGACCCTAGTGGGAAAGAGAATATCCCAGGCAGAGAGTTAAGTATATTCCAATGACCTGAAGTAAGAGACTGGTTTCAGCTCAGAACTCAGAACAGTCCAGGGTGGTTGGAGGAAAAAGGCAAAGTGGCCAGGTAGTCAGGACCAAAAAACTTTGCAAGTCATGTTAGGGACTTTGAAGGGCGAAAGAGTGCCTTCAAAGGGTTTTAAGAAAGAAAGTGAAATGATCAGATTTGAATTTTATAAACATAATTTTATGGTGTGCGAAATGAATTGAAAGAACCAGACATGAAACAGGGAGATGGGTTAGGTTGGTGTACTAGTCCAGGTGACATGATGGTAAACAAACTGGAATCTGTGGATATTAATTTAATAGTTTTGAGCACCCACTATATGGTCAGGTATTGATTGATTTAAGCACTGGAGATAGAGCTATAACAAAAGCCCTGAAGTTCCTCCTCTCATAGAACTTACATGAGAGACAGTAACAGATTTATGCATACAGATACATAATATCAGATTGACATAAGTACTATGAAAAATAATAAAGCAATGCAATGGTGTGGAGAAGGTTATTTTATTTAGGATGGTGAGGGAGGGCCTCTTCTGATAGGTGACATTTGAGCAGAGACCTAAACAAAGCAGGTATACAGCAGAAGAGCATTTCAGAAAAGAGCCATAAATCATGTGCAAAGGCCCTGAGGCAGGAAAGTACCAGACAGTGAGGAAGCAATATAATTGGAGTGGACTCAAGGAAGAGGAAAGAACTCCAAGATTAGATAACAAATAATGAGGGAGGGGCGGTGCAGACTGTTTACAGCCTTATCTCAATAAGATGGAGAGCCAACCGGGAGCTTTTGTGCAGAGGAATGACATGATCTGATACTGGCTTTAAAAGGGTCCTTCTGGGGGCCCGGGCCTCCCAGCCAGGGACTCTGCTCCTGAGCCAGCCTTGCCACTGCCCGCTCTCCCAGTGCAGCTGTGGTCCCAGCTATGGCTCACCACCTGGGTGTCTGGGCGATCCATGGGCGGCAATGAGTGCAATGATGACAAAGTATGGCGAGGGGTGAGGAGCAGCGCAAGGAGCTGGAGGCTCTGGAGTCCATGTACCCCGACTCCTTTACAGTATTATCAGAAAATTCTCCTAGCTTCACCATTACTGTGACATCTGAGGCTGGAGAAAATGATGAAACTGTCCAGACTACACTCAAGTTTACATATGGTGAGAAATATCCAGATGAAGTCCTCCTTTATGAAATATTCTCCCAGGAAAATCTAGGAGATACTGTTGTCTCAAGCATCTTAAAATTATTAGTATTACAGGCAGAAGTAAACCTTGGTATGGTGATGATCTTTACTTTAGTGACAGCTGTACAAGAAAAATTAAATAGTGGATCAAGTAAAAACTAGGAGAAGAAGAAAAGAAACAAAAAGAAAAAGCAGCAGAAGAAGCCAAAAAGCAATGATTTCATTGTACTCCTGTTGAGAATTTCTTAAGTTGGAAAGCCAAGTTTGGTGCAGAATTCTTGAAAATTAAAAAGAATGAAGGGAAAAAAAACAAGCAGGAATAAATAAGTAGGAAACAGCTATTTGAAACAGATCACAATCTTGACACATCTGATACCCAGTTCTTGGAGGATGCTAGAAACAGTGTGGAGGTAGATGCATCGTCGTCCCAGGAAATAGATGACTTGGAGCTGGAGGATGATGAGGATGACCCAGACTACAACACTGCTCACCCAGGGAGTGACTTGACCAATTGACGGACCATCCTCATCCGCAGAGGCTTAGACTGCCACAGCATCTGTGCCTATGCTGAGACGGTGTTGATTTTCTTTTTTTATTTCTTCTAAGAAAAAACAATTAATGAACTTAATAAACTGGCCTTAAAATTTCATACATACATACATACATACATACATAAAGGGGATCCTTCTGGCTCTAGCCGGTTTGGCTCCAACTGAAGGGTCATGGGTTCAATTCCAGTAAAGAACACAAAGAGCCTGTACCTCTGTTGCAGGCTCCATCCCAGCCCTGGTCATTTGTGGCGCGAGTATGGGAGGCACTCACATTGATGTTTTTCTCTCTCTCTCCCCCTTCCACTCTCTCTAAAAATCAACAGGGAAAAAATATCCTCGGGTGAGGATTGACTCCCAAAAAGGGATCCTTTTAGAACTTTGAGGGGACAGAGGAAATGTTTTCTATCTTAATTGGAGTATCTGTTACACATGGGTCTACATTTATCTCATTAAGAAATATCTTCATGTCAAAGGAGAAAAAAACAAAAACTGGTTTCTAGGGAGAAAATAAACCAAACCTGGAGGGTCAAAGGATGAAGGGGACAGATTAGTTAGAAGGCTACTTACAGCCTTTGTCCAGGTGAGAGATGATAGTGGATCAAACCAGATGGTGAGAAGGAGTGAAAGTAAAACTGACAAGGTTTTCTGGTTATTTAGATATGGGGTATAAGATAAAGAGAAAAGTCAAGGTGACTTCAAAATTTTTTTTAATTAAACCTTTATTGTTCAGATTATTACATTTGTTCCTCTTTTTTCCCCCCACAACTCCCCTCCACCCAGTTCCCACCCCACCCTCCGCCCTTACTCCCCACCCACTGTCCTCATTCATAGGTGCACGATTTTTGTCCAGTCTCTTCCTGCATCTCCCACACCCCTTTCCCCCCCCACAAGAATAGTCAGTCCATTCCCTTTCTATGCCCCTGATTCTATTATAATCACCAGTTCATTCTGTTGATCAGATTATGTTTTCCCTTGATTTTTAGATTCACCTGTTGATAGATGTGTATTTGTTGTTCATAATTTGTATCTTTACCTTTTTCTTCTTCTTCCTCTTCTTAAAGGATACCTTTCAGCATTTCATATAATACTGGTTTGGTGGTGATGAACTCCTTTAGCTTTTCCTTATCTGTGAAGCTCTTTATCTGACCTTCAATTCTGAATGATAGCTTTGCTGGATAAAGTAATCTTGGTTGTAGGTTCTTGGCATTCATCACTTTGAATATTTCTTGCCACTCCCTTCTGGCCTGCAAAGTTTCTGTTGAGAAATCAGCTGACAGTCGTATGGGTATTCCCTTGTAGGTAACTGAGTTTCTTTCTCTTGCTGTTTTTAAGATTCTCTCTTTATCTTTTGCTCTTGGCATTTTAATGATGATGTGTCTTGGTGTGATCCTCTTTGGATTCCTTTTGTTTGGGGTTCTCTGCGCTTCCTGGACTTGTAAGTCTATTTCTTTCACCAGGTAGGGGAAGTTTTCTGTCATTATTTCTTCAAATAGGTTTTCAATATCTTTGTCTCTCTCATCTTCTGGCACCCTTATAATTCTGATGTTGGTACGCTTGAAGCTGTCCCAGAGGCTCCTTACACTATCTTCGTATTTTCGGATTCTTTTTTCATTTTGCTTTTCTGGTTGGATGTTTTTTGCTTCTTCGTATTTCAAATCTTTGACTTGATTCTTGCCCTCCTCTGGTCTGCTGTTGGGAGTCTGTATAATATTTTTTATTTCAGTTAGTGCATGCTTAATTTCTAGTTGGTCCTTTATCACAACATTGAGGGTCTCACTAGATTTCTTGAGGATCTCACAACATTTATTGGTGGTCTCACCAGTCTTTTCGAGGGCCTTACTAAATTTATCAGCGGCTTCTAGACAGTTCTTGAAACACCTTAAAAGTGTGGTTTTGAACTCTATATCCAGCAGTTTGCTTTCCTCCATTTCTGTCATTTGTGTCCTGTTTCTTTGTCTCCGCATTTTTTATGTTTTCTTGGTGCACCCCCTTGTGGTCTTTGCGTGCCGACTTCAAAATTTTTGACCTGAGTAACCAGATGGAAGATGGTGCCACTTACTGAGATGGGAAGATACACATCTAGGAAAGTGCATAAAGCACAATTTTTCAATATTAGTAATTATATAGGCACACCTGAATAACCACCACCCAGATCAAGAAATACAGAACTGTCCCAGATAAGAAAAAAAACTAAAGGAATTCATCATCACAAGAAATGTTAAAGGGACTTCTTTAAGAAGAAAAAGGGGATAAAAATTTGAATAATAAAATGGCAATAACTACATACCTATCTATCAATAGTTACTTTAAATGTAAATGGATTAAATGCTCTAATCCAAAGACAGGGTGGCTGAATGGAGAAGAAAATAAGGCCCATCCATATGCTGCCTACAGGAGAACCACTTCAGATCAAAAGATATACAGATTGAAAATAAAGGAATAGAAAAAGATATTTCAGGCAAATGGAAATGAAAAAAAAAAGTTGGGAAAGTGCCCTGGATCTTTTTAGGACATTTGGTCTTTTGGGCGCAACACAAATTGAGTGAGGGAAGAAGGAGAAAAATCCACTGGATCCCTGCAGGATTAATTTATTCAAAAAGGAAATAATAGAAAAATACTCAACATGCAAAAGTCTTGTGAAGAAAATGAAGGAAAGCCATAGAATATGCCAAAGGCTGAGGAAGACCACCCTTCAGAAGATGTACCACAGGAGGCAGAAGGAAACCTTAGAAGCGGGTTGACTCAACCTGTGCAGGCATTCAAAGAAGACACTCCCGTTAGGCATTTGAACCCTGAAGAAATGCTAAGAGGAATATATGAGTTGGAAAGGCTTAGAGAAGAAATAAGAGTAAGAAACAAGTTTGTGATGATGCATTAAAAGCAAAGACATTCTCACGGACAACCTTATCCTGTGTGCTTTAGGCCCTGAATTCTTTTTATTTTACCTGATAGTAAAATCTGGCCCCTGCTTTCTGTTAGCATATTCTGATGTATCTTTTATCTTCATTTTACTTTTCATCATCTGGTAGAATTTTGTTTTAGATAGTTTACTTGTTAACCAGCATCTTACTGGATTTTGTATTTTGACCCATTCCCCAGGTCTATTTTTCAACTAGGAAGTTTTACACAAAGGCATGACAATATGTTCATTCTATATTGTAAAGTAACATAAGTTACAAAGCATATTTAGTATCAGCTCACATATGTACGATAAAAATCCCAAGTGGTGTGTTTGCATGCATGTGTGTATACATATATACATACATATATACATCAAAAACTTTGCTCATTTCTGTGTGGTGTGAGTTTTCTTTTTTCTAATATGTATGCTTTAATATATTCTTACTGATTTTTTACAGAGAGGAAGGGAGAGCGATAGAGAGTTAGAAACATTGATGAGAGAGAAACATGGATCAGCTGCCTGTTGCACGCCCCCACTGGGGATCAAGCCCACAACCAAGGCACATGCCCTCGACCAGAATCGAACCCCGGACCTTTCAGCCCATGGCCCAACACTCTATCCACTGAGCCAAACTGGTCAGGGCACTTATATGTATTTTTAATGAACTTGTGTCACAGACAGAATTAAAGTTCTTTAATAAGTAAGAATCAAATAGCCGTAACCGGTTTGGCTCAGTGGATAGAGCATCACCTGCGGACTGAAAGGTCCCAGGTTCGATTCCGGTCAAGGGCATGTACCTTGGTTGCGGGCACATCCCTAGTAGGAGATGTGCAGGAGGCAGCTGATTGATGTTTCCCTCTCATCGATGTTTCTAACTCTCTCTCTCCCTTCCTCTCTGTAAAAAATCAATAAAATATATTTTTTTTTAAAAAAAGAATCAAATAATTTGCAACCAGCTTATAAGGGCAATGGAGGCCCCTGAACTCTTGGTGAAATAACTATTAAAATATAACCCTGGCTGGTTTGGCTCAGTGGATAGAGCATCAGCCTGCGGACTGAAGGGTTCCAGGTTCGGTTCAGGTCAAGGGCACATGTCTGGGTTGTGAGCTCGATCCCCAATAGCGGGTGTGCAGGAGGTAGCCGATCAATGATTCTCTCTCATCATTGATGTTTCTCCCTCCCTCTCCCTTCCACTCTTAAATCAATAAAAAAATTTTTTTTTAAATGTAAGCCTCAAATCACCTCTGGATCTCTTAGCCAGAGAAATAAAACTGGCAATGATTACAGAAAAAAAAGTTGGGGAAACAATACATATATCAGACAAAATAGACTATAAAACAAAGTCTATAACAAGAGACAAAAATATGAAAGCAACCTAAGTGTCCATTGATAGATGGCCAAATATGCAATGGAATATTACTGAGCCATAAAAAAGAATGAAATCTTACAATTTGCAATAAGATAAATAGACCTAAAATGTATTCTGCTAAGTGGAATAATTCAGAGAAAGACAAATACCATAGAATTTCACTTATATGTGGATCTGAAAAACAATGAACAATCAAAACAAACAAACTCATAGATACAGAGAATATATTTTTTATATATATTTTTATTGATTTCAGAGAGAGGAAGGGAGAAAGAGAGAGAGAGAGAAACATCAATGATGAGCAGAGAATATTTTGACGTTTGCCAGATGAGAGGGGCTTTAAGGGACTGGGTGAAAAAGATGAAGGAATTAAGAAGTACAAATTCACTTATAAAATAGTCACGGGGATGTAAAGTACAGCATAGGGAATATAGTCAATAATAGCGTAATAACTATGGTGTGGGAGTGGGTACTAGATTTATCGGGTGATCACTTTGTAAGTTTAATAAATGTCTAACCACTATGCTGGGTACGGGAAACTAATATAATATTGACTATCAACTATTAAAGACAAAAAAAACCCCCACATAGTATTGAGGTAAGTAGCAAAAGCTACATATCAAACCCAGATCCTATTTTGCTTTTTAGCATAGTATTAAAAAAAAATCACAGCCCTAACTAGTTTGGCTCAGTGGATAGAGCATCAGCCTGGGGACTGAAGGGTCCTGGGTTCGATTCTGGTCAAGGGCACATGCCTAGGTTGTGGGCTCGGTCCCCAGTGGGAGGCATGCAGGAGGCAGCCAATCCGTGATTCCTTCTCATCACTGATGTTTCTATCTCTCTCTTCCTCTTCCTTCCTCTCTGAAATCAATAAAAATATATTTTAGCCTTGACCGGTTTGGCTCAGTGGATAGAGCGCCGGCCTGTGGACTGAAGGGTCCCAGGTTCGATTCCAGTCAACGACATGTGCCTTGGTTGCAGGCACATCCCCAGTGGGAGGTGTGCAGGAGGCGGCTGATCGATGTTTCTCTCTCATCCATGTTTCTGACTCTCTATCCCTCTCCCTTCCTCTCTGTAAAAAATCAATAAAATACATTTTTTAAAATATATATACATTTAAAAAAAAACACACATTTGATCATGGGCTGATTTCTGGACTCTCAATCCTATTCCATTTATCTATGTATATCCTTATACCAGTACCACGAGATCTTGATTACTGTTGTTTTATAGTAAGTTTTAAAGTCAGGAAGTGTGAGTCCTCCTACTGTTTTAGATATCCTGGATCTCTTGCAATTCTTAATGCATTTTTTTAAAAAATAGATTTTTGTTGATTTCAGAGAAGAAGGGAGAGGGTGAGAAAGATAAAAGCCTCAACGATGAGAGAGAATCATTGATTGGTTGCCTCCTGCATGCCCCCCCTACTGGTGATTGAGCCCGCAATCTGGGCATGTGCCCTCACTAGGAATTGAACCATGATCTCCTGGTTCTTAGTTTGGTGCTCAACCACTGAGCCAAACTGGCTGGGCATTCCTTATGAATTTTTGAATCAGCTTATCAATGTCTACAAATAAATCACCTGGGATTCTTTTTTTCCAGCTGAGATTCTGGTAGAGATTGCATTGTATCTGTAGATCAATTTAGGTAGCAGTGCCATCTTAACAATACTAATTAATGTTTATGTTAATCTTCCAATTGATAAGCACATACTTTTCTATGTATTTTAAATTTTCATTTCTTTCAACAATGCTTTTTAATTTTCAGATTATAAATATTGAACTCTTATTAGTGTCATTCCTAATATTTTAATTTTGATGCCATTGTAAATAAAATTGTCTATATAAATTTCATTTTCACATTGTTCTTTGCAAGTATATAGAAATAGAATTGATTTTTTAATCTTGTTCTGTAATCATGTTGAACCCCTCCAGATTTTCTATCTACTTTGTCATGTCATCTGGAAAGAGAAATAGTTTTACGTTTTTTTTTCTAGTCTGGATGCCTTTTATTTCATTGTCTTGACCAACGGCTACAGCAGGACTTTCTAGTACTATGTTGAATAGAAGTGGTGAGAGCAGACATCCTTGTTTTGTTCCTGATGTTAGGAGGAAAGCATCAATCTCTCACTGCCTAGGTATGTTATTAGCTGTGAGTTTAGCTCAGTGTTAGATGCTTTTTTTTATGTTGAAGAAGTTCCCTTCTATACTGACTTTACGTGTTTTTATCATGAAAGAGTATTGGATTTTCATAAAATACTGTGAATATTTTCGGGGTTTTTTTTTTTTTTTTTGCTGTTGTTGCTGCTTATTATTAAATTTTCATTTTTAACTGTACATTTCACTTCCTTTTTGCTAAATTTTCATTTACATTGTTTATAGATTAAACAGTACATTAGACATGTACTATATATAAGAAAGGTTAAAACAGGGAATCATTTGGGAGTCTGGAATGGATTAATTCAATTTGCATGTTTTCTAATGGGAAAAAAAGAAAAAAATGATTCGGTTTTCAAACTGCCTTCCAGAATGAATTAGAAAGGAGGTTCCACTGTAGAAGCTACCCTTTGTAAAAGGACGTTTACCTTATAAGGAAAATCTTATAGATGTAAGGGTCTTTCCCTTACTGTGCCAGGAAGAAGATATCCAAATCTGTAGAAGAAACTGTTAACAATAGATTTATTGGCCTGGGCTGAAATCTGCATAACAATCTTACACTTGTTTAGTTTGCTTTTCCTGGTAACCTCCCATAACTGGCTCTCCATTCCCAAGGTCTTTTTCAGCTGAAGGTGGTATTTAAGGTGGTGGCTTCCACCATTTGGGCAATTTACTCAGTTTTCCTGTATACAGGAGGTATGAATGTTATTAAACTTTAATTTGTTTTTCTCCTGTTAATCTGCCTCATTTTAATTTTATTATTAGATTAGCCACAAGAACTAGCCTAAAGTAATCCTTATGCCAAAGAGACATATTTTGGGGTGACAAATTTTGCTCTCCCACACTCCCACATGTGAAACTTCAAATAAGAGTTTCACATTTCAGAAGCTAAGTTCCATGCTGCATTAAACCAGTCTCAGTCTTGAGACTAGGTCAGTTCAGTTCAAAGCTGTGCCTCATTTCAGGAGGCTGTTTTGCAGTTAGGCCCCCAAAGGTAGGCCTGTATTATGCAAGCAATCAGGTAATTAATAAGAGGCGTGTCCATGGAAACAAACAGAAAACAATGGTTAATGATTGCAGCAAATTATACAAGTTTCTGAGCCAAGGGTGCAGCCAGTCAAGATTTCTAGATGTCGCCGAAACCGGTTTGGCTCAGTGGATAGAGCGTCGGCCTGCGGACTGAAAGGTCCCAGGTTCGATTCTGGTCAAGGGCATGTACCTTGGTTGCGGGCACATCCCCAGTGGGGAGTGTGCAGGAGGCAGCTGGTCGATGTTTCTCTCTCATCGATGTTTCTAACTCTCTCTCTCCTTTCCTCTCTGTAAAAACTCAATAAAATATATTAAAAAAAAAAAAGATTTCTAGATGTCAATATTGAAACATCTTTTGATGGAGTGAAGGCAGGCAGTGGCAGTCTGATAGATTTTTCAGTTTGAATATCTCTGGCGATCCTTCTGCAATAGGCACAAAGATTGTCCATGTATTAGTTATTGTGGAGATTCCTCTGGGAGTTTACAAGTCATCTAATGTCAGTTTGTTTGCAGGGCTTCAGGGAAAAGGGCAGTTTCACTTCTCAATGATTCCAAGTCAGAAGAGAGGGAGAAAATTAGAAACGTGAGTTTGGAGAGCTACAGCCAAATATTTGGGGAAACTAGAAGAATTCAGGACCCAGTCCAGTTTATAGGGGGAAAATAAAACCTCAAAGACAATTAACTAGAATCTGATATCCTCAAGTGTATATTATAGTTTTACTGAAACATAATTTTTCTCTCTAAAATCACCTGAAACTTGTAATACTTTGTTAACCAGGTCACCCAAATAAGTAAAGTTAAAAATCACCCCCCATTTTTACCAAAGACAGTCAAATTAAGACTAATTTGTTTGCAAAATAAGTCTAGATTCAATAAAGTTATCCTGTTATTTACATAGGAGCAGCAAGAATAGCAATTAACTATAGATACTCTTTTAAATTTCTTTACTGGAATTTTTCATAAGGAATCTTCAGATTGAACTTTAAAAGACTTCTCAAGGCCAGAAAAACCAAGGCAAGGACTTACCATCAGACTGCTTGCAATATGTATAGATTTTTGGGTGAATTCCTCTCTTCTTGAGATCACCATAACACCTTAAGTCTCTGTACCAGCCAGGAAATGACCTTCCTTACTCACCTGGTAAGGTCACTAGGAACCTTGTAAGCAGGTTGTCAAGCCAGTATTTCAAAGGGTTTTATTGGCTTCCATAAGTCAATTTTAATTCCTTAAAGCTGTCTGGTCATATCTGCGTCTGTGCATGTTTCTCTAATTTGACTTCCTAGTCAAAGCCTTGGTAATGTAATCAGTTTCCAATTGTGTCCTATGCAAGAAGAACAGATTCTTATTGAACTTATACAAATAACAATATGACCATGAAAATAAGAATACTCACTGAGAGTTTCTGAATTCTGGAGGGATCAATCAGGGAGAAAAGAGAATTGTTTCAGTTCTGCTTACAAAGGGTATAATTTATCAAATTGTTCTAAGTCATACTTAGCTTAAGAGGAAAGATTTCCTTATATCTGGGGAAGAAACAAAAATTAAAGAACCAGGTACATAAGAAACAAAAAGTCATAAAAACAGTAATCATCGCCCTAACTGGTTTGGTTCAGTGGATAGAGTGTCAGCCTGTGGACTGAAGGGTCCCAGGTTCGATTCTGGTCAAGGGCATGTACCTTGGTTGCGGGCACATCCCCAGTAGGGGGTGTGCAGGAGGCAGCTGATCGATGTTCCTCTCTCATTGATGTTTCTAACTCTCTACCCCTCTCCCTTTCTCTCTTCAAAAAATCAATAAAATATATTTTTAAAAAACAAAACAGTAATCATCCCCATCATTCAGTCCTATGTAATTAAGTCTTGTTTTGCTTAAATCTGGTTTTTCCACTAGTTCTCTCAAGCTTGCCTGATGATTGAGGGTGATAGAGACAGTGATACTTCTAAGAAGTTTTCAAGGCCTTCATCAAGGTTCATATGATTTTTACCCAGTGAAGTAGGTGCCTCAATCACTAGAGACCATGGAAGGTATTCACCAAATGCAAAACACATTTTCTAACAATTTCTTTGCCACTGTAAAGGATCGTTCTTGCAGCAGAGAAAGGCTTCAACCCATCTGGAAAATATATATACAACAATAAGAACATATCGATAACCCTTAATTAGTGGCAGTTGAATGAAATCTAGTTTCAATGTACTATAATGGATAAGGAATATATATAAAAGGAATTTACTAAGGAAACTGACAGAACCAAGAAGCTATTTTGGGTTTCCCAGAATCCCAACTATTTGTTTAATTTACAGCCATTCTTTACCCATATAATATATCCTAGGAGTTTATCATCACTTATTTCACAATGCTTCCCATGTAATTTAACATATCAAATAAGCCTAATCAGTTTAATATCTATTTCATAGAGAGAACAAAAATATTTTGAGATGTTCCAGGGGCCCTCTGGAACACCTCAAAGTTAATTCCAGGTCAAGAAAAAGGTTCTATTTATATTTAAAATTGGAATTTGGGGAAGTTTGTCAAATTATCAAAATGTTCTAAAATATTTAATAGGATTATAGGTCATTATGAAACAACTAGAGGCCCGATGCACGAATTCATGCATGGGTGGGGTCCCTTGGGGTGGCCTGTGCTACAGAGATCGGGCCCATCTCACACCCCCAGCTTTGCGCCCCCAGCCTCGCAGCCCTGCCTGGCACCCCACCTTGGTCTGGTGCTGCCCCTCACCTGCTTCACCATCCTGCCTGCGGCGTGATTGGGACCAGGCCCACCCAGCTCCCTCAGTGCCTGGGAGCTGGGCGACGGTTCCTCCCCCGCCACCACTGCTGGTCGCCATCTGCAGGGCAACCACCAGAGGCGACAATTTGCATATTAGGCTTTTATTATATAGGATACTTATTCAATTAACCAAAATGACAATAAAAGATTTCAAAAACATACAAAAGGTTACATAACTGTTAGCAAAACTTTGTTCTTTTTTTAAAATACATTTTATTGATTTTTTACAGAGAGGACGGGAGAGGGATAGAGAGTTAGAAACATCGATGAGAGAGAAACATCGATCAGCTCCTTCCTGCACACCTAATACCAGGGATGTGCCTGCAACTAAGGTACATGCCCTTGACCAGAATCTAACCTGGGACCTTTCAGTCTGCAGGCCGATGCTCTATCCACTGAGCCAAACCGGTCAGGACTGTTCTTTTATATCTGTATACAGACAGTCCTCAGGTTACGTCGCCATCTCCCATTTATTTATTAAAAAAAAAAAAATAGGCCCTAGCCGGTTTGGCTCGGTGGATAGAGTGTCAGCCTGCAGACTGAAGGGTCCCAGGTTCGATTCCGGTCAAGGACACATGCCCGGGTTGAGGGCTCAATCCCCAGTGGGGGGAGTGCAGGAGGCAGCCAACCAATGATTCTCTCTCATCATTGATGTTTCTATCTCTCTCCCTCTCTGAGATCAATACAAATATATTTTTTTTAAAAACAGTTCCATCATTTCAACATATGTGCGTATGTGCTTTATGTTTTTTATTATTTATTTACCACAAGTAAAGGTCAGGAATCTTTCTTTTAAATTTTATCTTTCTTTTAAATTTTTTTACTGTTTCACTTCATT
Source organism: Myotis daubentonii (assembly GCF_963259705.1). Lineage (NCBI taxonomy): Eukaryota > Metazoa > Chordata > Mammalia > Chiroptera > Vespertilionidae > Myotis > Myotis daubentonii. The sequence goes on from NC_081861.1 coordinate 40,117,821, forward strand.
ACTGCTGTGTATGTGCTCCAGGTGAGTGACATAGGTGCTTATGTAGGTGGGTTCTGACTTAACAGCGAAAATCGCATTACGTCGCGCTGTAGGAATGGATCTCTGACGTAACCCGAGGACCTACTGTATATAAAAGCCTAAGCAACCATTTGACCAGTAGCTATGATACTTTGCTTAAGATACTAGAAGAAAGTAACTGTTAAGCATAGGATGTATAGCTCTGATGTTGTTTTTTTCTGCTCTTAAGATAACATCACTGACTCACACTCCCAAGATGTCTTGCAGAAATCATTAAGCAGAAAGGACCACCTGGCGTTAAGAAGACCCTGGACAGGATGCCACCACGAACTAAAATGAGATTAAGAAAATTGCTGAAGCTTCAACAAGAACTGACCAATGAACAACGCAGCCCACAACCCTGAACTTCTTACTCGTGCTTAATCATGATATTTTGCCTTTAAAACCCCCAATTGTAAGCCATCAGTGATCTGGGTTTTTAAGTGATAGCTTCCAGTTCTTCTTGTGTGGTGCCCTGCAATAAAGCTACCCTAATTCCTCCACTACAATTCTTGGTATTCAGTGTTTGACTCTGCTGTGTGCTGGGTGAACTATCTTATCTATAGCTTCCATTAAGATTTAATCAACAAGTTTTGGTTTTACAGTGCTGGGTAGGGGAAATGTTCCACAGCCAGACATAATATCCATTCCTATTTAAACATTCAGATAAAGTTGGCATAACTTCTTTACATAATACCTGCTTAAAACAACCCAACTTTCATAATCTTATTAACCATACATTTTTTATGATCTCTCAATCTAATTATAGTCTGAGTCAGGGATTCACTGATGGGTTTTGGTATCCAGGCCCTTCCATCAATCTTTATTTTTAATATTTTTCAATGATCATTACCAGCTCCCATAGGCTACTGATATGAACTTTCTTTGAGACTTTTCTTTTTTTTAATATTTTTATTGATTTCAGAGGAAGGGAGAGGGAGAGAGAAATAGAAACATCCATGACAGAGAATCATTGATCTGCCTCCTGCACGCCCCCTACTGGGGATCAAGCCCACAACCCGGGCATGTGCCCTTGACTGGAATCAAACCCGGACCCCTTCAGTCCGCAGGCCCATGCTCTATCCACTGAGCCAGCATGTCCCAGCCAGTGAGTTCTCCTGGCTTACTTGCCTAAACTGTTGGGAAAGAAAAATTTTACTCTGCCTTTCAAGGTTTTTCTGGCTGGTCTAAACAGATTGGCATGAGACATTAGCAAGAGAAAAAAGTTTAGTACATGCATACATGGGAGAGACCCAAGAAAACTGAATAATTCTCACCAAAATGACAAAGCCATCACCATAAATACCACCTTCACCCAAAGACAAAAAAAGACTTTAGGGGTGGAGACAGTTATCGAAGGTTTCCAGAAAAAGCACAATAAACAAGAGTAAGATTGTTATGAAGATTTAAGTCCATGCCTTTTCCACTGATAGTGAAGGAAGGCCTGGTCCAGTGAGGGAAACACCCTTACAGATGGAGATTTCTGTTAAAAATATAAAAGTCTTCTCTGGTCAGGCGGCTCAGTTAGTTGGAGCGTTACCCAGTACACCAAAACACTGTGGGTTCAATCCCCAGTCGAGGCGCCTACTAGAGGCAACTGATCAATGTTTCTCTTTCCCTCGCTGTCACTTTTCTCTCTTCCCTCTCTTTTCTCTCTCCCTTTCTCTAAAATAAATGAAATACTTTTTTAAAAAAAATTAATGTTTAGCATCAAGGATGTAGGATTGTGGATGGGTTTTCTCTGCACTCGCCTGTACAGTAGCTTCTAACTATCCTCTAGCCAATATGTATTAGATCCGTAAGCTCTGATTCTTGGTCACATTCACCCTAACAGAAACCTGAGCAGCCACAGGCCTACATGTGATAGATTTCAAAAATTCATTCTTGTTATTTCTAAAAACACATGATAAATCTAGTCAGATCATGGTTGCTGATTTTGAAGTTTGGAAGCTAAGGTCATTGTGGCCAAGAGGGTAGCACCTGTTTCTAGAAAGTGGATGAAGGGGCGAGGGGTTGAGGTCAGTCTAGAGAAGAGGGAGCTTCCCTAGTGAGGGGGACCCTGAGGACATCTACAGGCAAAGAGATGGTCCCTCTTTCCCTCCTTTCTACTTCCTTCCCTCATCTGTCGGTTCATTTACTCAGTCAGTCAGCAATCCTTTGCCAAATACTAAGGCTGTGCAGGCACCGGACTAGACCCTAGGGAAACAGGATGAGAAGACGTGGTGTCTGTCCTCAGGAAGATCACACAGTTCACTGGAGAAGACAGACGGGAAAACCACATGAGAGCCCAGCGTTAATGGAGGCAGGTACACGACGCTGCAGGGTCACGGAGGGACCGTTGGCTAACTACCTGGCGGCAGGGGCTTCACAAAGGTGGCGACAGTTGGGTCAGGTCTTGAAGGATGAGTAAGAGTTTTCCAGGCAGGCTAGGGGGAGGAAGGGCCTTCCAAGCAGAGGGAATAGCATGGGCAAAGGCACGGAGATGTGAGGCAACACTGTAAGATTCTTAGCTGGGAGAGCAACACGATTAAACTGATTCACTCTTTGACTCAACACATGTGTGCTATGCGCTCAGCTAGGCGGTGAGGATGACGGCAGTAAAAAAAACAAATCCCTTAACTCGTGGAGCTTACATTCTAGTTGGAGAGATCCACGCACAGCAAAGGGATAAAAATAAAGCAGGGGATGATAACAGAGAGGGAGCACAGGGTGGTGCTAGAGAAGGGTGACCAGGCAAGGCATTCTTGGCCCACCGACTTTGAGCAGGACTGAATGAAGGGAGGGAGCAGGCCTTGGTAGTGAATGGGGAAAGGTAACAACACCAGGCAGAGGGACTGCAGGTGCAAAGGCCTTGGGGTGGGGAACGTGTTTGGTGTGACCAAGGAACAAGCAGGTGGGACTGGGGAGTAGTGGACCAGCATGAGGAGGGATGGTGGGGGATGAAGTTGGTACAAGATGGGGTTGGTGAGATAGAGAAGGGCCCAATCATGTAGGGCCATGTGGGCCACAGCAAGGGGGCTGGGAGAACTCATTGTAAAGACTGCATGTTATGGTATGAGAGGAAAGTGAGGTGATAGGATAATGCAAAGATTTTCACCCAAACTGGAAGGATGGAGGCGCAAAGGACACTGGAAGGAAGCTCAGGAGGACTTCAGTTTGAAAATGCTACATTTGAGAGGCCCGTTAAATCTCTAAGAGGAGCTGTCAAAGAGGCATCTGGATGTGTCAGTATGGAACCTGAGCAGGGGTCAGGGCAGCAGGTGTCCATGCTGAGCGGCATTTAAAGACCTGACATGAGATTTCAAGCTCTGCGGGCCGAAGTCCAAGGCCAAGACTCAAAACAAGCCACAGGCTGACACTCAGGCTCAGGCTCCCAAAAGTGCCCCCAGGAAATCTCCACAGTAGAGGCCTCTGTCTACCAATGTGAGGCTGGAAGAACTGGTGTGACCCTTGGGCTGCTGTCTGCATGGAGTTAGTGTCCTCCTGTGCTATTTGCACAAATAAACTTAAGGCAGGATCTGTCAGTCAAAAGAAGAAAAATTTAAAGATGTGAATGCTAACAAGAGAATGCAGCTTCCAGATAACATGTAATTTCCTCTGCCAGAGAATAAAGTTGCTTTTCCTTAAATGCTAACAATCATTCAAGCTCACTAGTTTCCTAAAATGAAATACTTTGGTCCAATAACCTAACCTTATCAATAAACTCCAATCCCAAAAGTCTTGCTTTTTTTAAATTTTTAATTGATTTTAGAGAGAGAAGAAGGGAGGGGGCAAGATAGAAATATCAATGATGAGGATACGGGAAAGTTGGACCTTAATGCGTGGTGTTCCTCTGGGCAGGATTGTTCCCAGATTCTTGTCCAGTGGAGTCGAAGAATGAAACCATGGATGAAAAGATGGTATAGCAAAAGGTGAGAAACAAGCACAGACTCCCACGTGGGGAGGGGGAAAGAGTCCCACTGAGTCCCTTTTTTCCATGGTTTATATAGGCTGCAGTTCGTTGTGCCTTGGTATCCCCTCTGATTGGTCACTATCCCCTCTGATTTGGTCACTATAGCAACTTCAGAGCTCAAACCTCATGTGAGGTACCAGAGACTCCCCTCTTCTTCCCCCTTATTGTTCTCCTATTCCCTTTGGGCTTTCCTCTTCCCTCTCTGAATGAGGGGCTTCCTTCCCTTTATTCTGTAAATGTACACCTTCTGCAGCTCCCAGCTCCCTTACTCGATGTGTACCTCCTGCAGCTCTGTAGCCCTGTGCTTTTTCCATGGGCCCCTTAATTCCTAAAATTTCCTAAACCTGCCTATCTCACCCCTAAACACTCCTATCTCACCCCTAAAAACTCCTTTCAATGATAATCATTGATTGACTGACTCCTGCACATTCCCTACTGGGACTGAGCCCTCAACCCAGGCCTGTGCCCTGACGAGGAATCCAACCATGACCTTCTAGTTCATAGGTTAACGCTCAACCACTAAGCCACACTGTCCGGGTGAGTCGTGCTGTTTTAAATAAACACACTTTTCAAGATTACATAAAAAATATTGATAATTATTGAAATTGAGTCCCTGTTTGATGGGAATTCATTATAGTATTCTCTCTACTTTTAGGCATACTTGAACATTTCCATAATAAGCGCCCAGCCTGTTTTGTCTTCTGGACGGAAAGTATGGTGTCAGTCACCGGTGACTGACATGGCACTTAATGTGTTAAAATGTTTTTTGAAAAAAAATTTTTTCAATTATTGTGGAATTTCAGAAGGAAGGTTGTGGAGGGTGGGTGGATGGGAGGTAATCAACCAAGGACCTTATATGCATATATGCATGGCCCATGGACACAGACAATGGGACAGTGAGGGTCTGGGGTAGGGGGGCGGGCTGGAGAGGGTCAATGGGGGAAAAGGGGGGACATATGTAATACTTACAACAATAAAGAATTATTTTAAAATTTTTCTTTATTTCTCCATCGCAATCGCCAGGATAAAGTACACTTTTTTTTTTTTTTTTTTTAGCAGGAAAACAAGATTCTTTAGGATCAAGCTGATTTCTCGGGCTTCATATCTTAAGCCCTCCCACTCCTACCCATTTTGCACTCTATACTGCAGGATTTCTTAGCCTCAATACTATTGTGGTTTTTGTCCCAATAATTCCTTGGGAGAGGAGATTTTTAGCAGTATCTATCTTCTATCCACTAGTTGGCAGTAGCACTCATCTGGTTGTGAAAACCAAAAAAATTCTGACTTTGTCAAATGTTCTCTAGGGGGCAAAATTGCCCCTGCTTGAGACAAATGGTCTAAGTATACCAGATGGTCCACAGTTCCTAACATGACATGCTGTTTAATACCTCTGATAATTTTTATTAACTATTCCCTTTGCCTAGAACAGCGGTTCTCAACCTGTGGCTCGTTAACCCTTTGGGGGTCGAATGACCCTTTCACAGGGGTTGCCTAAGACCATTGGAAAACACATATATAATTACATATTGTTTTTGTGATTAATCACTATGCTTTAATTATGTTCAATTTGTAACAATGAAAATACATCCTGCATATCAGGTATTTACATTATGATTCATAACAGTAGCAAAATTACAGTTATGAAGTAGCAACGAAAATAATTTTATGGTTAGGGGTCACCACAACATGAGGAACTGTATTAAAGGGTCGCGGCATTAGGAAGGTTGAGAACCACTGGCCTAGAATGTCTTTCCCCTCCTCTTCCTGACAAGTTTTGTAATGGTTCAAATACCTGCTTAGATCAACACTTTTTGGGTGAAGTCTTTGTTTCCTGTGTTCATTTCATTTTTGTAGCCCCCAGCCTCCCAACACAATCTGTGGCATAAAATAGGTGCTAACTAAATGTTTGCTGAAAAGATTAACCATAATTACTAAGAGATTTTTTTAGAGGCTTCCACACATCTTTCTGTGATAATCTTTTTTAAAAAATATATTTCTTTATTGATTTCAGAGAGAAAGGGAGAAGGGGAGAGAGAGAAACATCAATGATGAGAATCATTGATTGGCTGCCTGCACCAGGTCCCCTACTGGGGATTGAGCCCGCAACCCAGGCATGTGCCCTTGGTCGGAATCAAACCTGGTACCCTTCAGTCTGCAGGCCAACGCTCTATCCACTGAGCCAAACCAGCTAGGGCACTAAGAGATTTTTACTGAGGTCCTTGTCAGCACTGAACTTTATAGAGGTATAAAGCAAGATCCTCACTCTAGAATGATTTACAAATTAGTTGATGAGATAAAAACTGTTAATTATCCCCTATTACCCCCTTTCTCCTTTGTCTTGAATAAAAGAAGCTCAGATGGCTATCTAGAAAAAACAAAATTTCCCAGCCTCCCTTCAGACTAAGTGCTAGCCAATTGATATAAGTGGAAGTGTATCCTTTAAAAGAGGGGGCATGCTCTTTGTGACTTCCTCCTTCCTATTGGCTGGAATGCTGATCAAATGGCTGGAGCTCAAGCAACTATTTTGGACTAGGAGATTGCCTCATGTTAAGAATGACAGAAGAGCCTTTCTGACTTTATTTATACCAGAAAGAAAGAAACTATAATCTTTTTTTTAATATATATTTTATTGAGTTTTTACAGAGAGGAAGGGAGAGAGATAGAGAGTTAGAAACACTGATGAGAGAGAAACATCGATCAGCTGCCTCCTGCACATCTCCTACTGGGGATGTGCCCGTAATCCAGGTACATGCCCTTGACCGGAATCGAACCAGGGACCTTTCAGTCCACAGGCTGACGCTCTATCCACTGAGCCAAACCGGTTTCGGCATATAATCTTGTTTAAAACATGGTTAAACTTGATCCTAAATAACTGAGTTGGGAAGACAGCAGAGATTAGATTGAAGAGGAAAACAGAAGCCCAGGATGCATGAGGAAGTTTGCACAAGAGTAAATTATCGTGCCCTGGCCGGTGTGACTCAGTGGATTGAGCATCCTCCCCTGCACTGAAAGGTCATGGGTTCTATTCTGGTCAGGGCACATACCCAGGTTGCAGGTTTGATCCCTGGAGGGAACTGATCAATGTTTATCTCTCTCTCTCTCTCTTTCTCGCTCTCAAAAAAAAAAATCAATAAAAAGCATATCCTTGGGTGAGGATTTTTTTAAAAAAAAGAAATATTTCTAATCTTAACTTTTATTCTTATATATTCTTCTGTGATTTTTTTTTTATTTAGGGTTTTATAGTTCCAAACACTCAAATCTGAATTTCTGTAAGTTCATTATTCCTCTTTATAATTGTCTTCCTTTATTTCTTTTTTTAAAGCTTTATTTGTACCTTAAAGAAACCACTCAGACTGTGTCCTCTCCCTCTTGCCCTCCCAAAGGAAGACAAGAATGATCATCAATGGCAAGAGGCAGTTGCATATGCAACATCAAGAGCCAGCTTCATGCTCAGGAGAGAACCTGCGCCTCCTCCTCGTGGTTTCGGGTGCTCTACACGATCAGAGAAACTTCTCTAGTAACGAACTATAGAAATGATCCCTGAAAGTATAGTCTTTTCCTTTACTTCTATTATCTATAAAATGTGTTACTATACTTGTTTAATATTTGACAAGAAATCTGTTCATATTTTTGTAATGGAAAACAAACAACATTTCAAAGGTCAGGAAGGCAATTCACATACAGATGAAAAAGCAAATGTTTGCTAAATAACTGTTTGCTTGGCCATCTTTAACAATGGAACACAGAGAGGAATTTGCTAGGTCCCTCCCTGTCTCACACTAGTTCATAGTAACTATGATGATAGCTCTCTTCTTGGAACAAGTCCGCTTTCTAAATTCTGTTAGGAAATTAGGGGTATGGTGAAAGGTTCTTCCTCTTTTCTTTTAAAAAAATATATTTTATTGATTTCAGAGAGTAAGGGAGAGGGAGAGAGAAACATCAGTAATGAAATAGAATCATTGATCGACTACCTGCTGCACGCCCCCTACTGGGCATCGGGCTGGCCACCCGGGCATGTGCCCTTGACTGGAATCAAGCACAGGACCCTTCTTCAGTCTGCAGGTCTATGCTCTATCCACTGAGCCAAAGTTTGTCTTGAATGTCTTCTTCCTCTTTTCTTAATAATAACCAGCTTAAAATAATATCCAAAAGACACATTTTGGGTGGCAACCTCTATTTCCCCTCAGAATTGATAGAAAACACAAGTTACCTAGTAAGGTAAACTTTGGATAACATCAGGTTTATCTGAGGAACAGGTAGTCAAGTACAACCCACAGAACCTATGTTTTGATCTGCAAAACACTAAACTTTCAAAATTACAGTATTGCCCAGCTGGTGTACCTCAATGGTTGAGCTCCGACCTATGAACCAGTAGCTCACGGCTAGATTCCTGGTCAGGGCACAAGCACGGGTTGGGGGCTCCATACCCAGCGTGGGGTGTGCAGGAAGCAGTTGATCAGTGATTCTGATCACTGATGTTTCTATCTCTCTCTTCCTTCCTCTCTGAAATCAGTAAAAATATATTAAAAACAAAAAAACGAGAGGATTACTTTTATTTTATTTTTTAAAAAATATATTTTATTGATTTTTTACAGAGAGTAAGGGAGAGAAATAGAGTGCTAGAAACATCGATCAGCTGCCTCCTGCACATCTCCCACTGGGGATGTGCCCGCAACCCAGGTACATGCCCTTGACCGGAATCGAACCTGGGACCCTTCAGGAGAGGATTACTTTTAAAAATAGGAATATAACTCCCAGCCAGAAGCATCTAACTGCTTTGCACGCTGGGATTTGTAGTCCGCAGAAGAGTCGTTGTAGTCAAGATGGCGAAATTGCTAAAAGGTGTACTGTAGAGAGAGGCCCTAGGGGAGTCTGGACCTAGCCTAGAGGGTATTGGGTGACGCGGGGAATCGGCTAGCGGGAACGTAAGACTAGGTGTTAAAATCTATTCACCGGAGGAAGCGGAACGCCTTGAAAGTCTCGCGAGATCCTTAAGAGGCCCAATGGAATGCGGGGTTGTCTTATCACTATGGCAGCTTGTTGGGGGCGGAGCTGTGACGAGACTGGGCAGAGCTCTGACGGCAGTGGGTAAGGGAGTCGTAGGTGCCCGGTAGGGGCATTCGGGCCGAGCTTCGACCGCGAGGAGCCAAGCCGTAACCATGAAGGAAGAGAAGGATTATAGGCCTAAGGAGAAGCGAGTAACCCTCTTGACTCCCCCGGGGGCCACAGGCAGTGGTAGTGGGGCTTCGGGGGACAGCACCAAAGGGGAAGATAAGCAGGATCGGAACAAGGAGAAGAAAGAGGCGCTGAGCAAGGTGCCTAGCTGGCGGTTGGCCCGTGAGAGGGCGGGACGCGTCCGCCACCCATGGAGGATGGTTGGGAATGGGGCTGCCTTCTTCCCCCAGTCTCCCTTTCTGTTTCTTCACCCGAGTGAAAATCGCATCACCCTGTCTCATCCACTGGACCGAAATGGGGCGGGAGGCGGCTCTCGGCCAAGCCCGGGGGTGGGAGTGAAGGAAACGGGGGCGGGGGGGAGGGGAATTCCTAGACGAGAAGGGTGTAGATCAGAGCTGTGAAATGATAATGGGATGGGGTGATAATAAAGAGAATGAGGAATTAAAACGTTAATGGGGGGTATTAAATAGCGAAGGGGTTATCAAAGGTGGGCATAGTTTGTGATGGAAATATTAATGGAGGCGAGTTGAGGGAGTATTGGGACTAATGGTCTGGGGGCCACATCGGGTTCATCCTGTTTGGGATGAGGGAATTTTCGGTATTCCGCAGCTTTGAATTCTTTATGCTGAATGAGAAAGGGTTTTGTTTTAGGATGTGTTAGGGAAATATTAGTAAATCAAGAGCTTGTGGCACCCATAAAAGACCAGGTTTGGCCTACTCATTTCTTACCACCACATCTATTGAAAAATGCGTGATGGAAAATGATACAAAAACCTAGTAAACTGCGGGGCTTCGGATTAACAGAACCTGATATTTTTCTTGATCCAGACAGTTCTCATTTCAAAGAAAAATTTTAAAACCGAGTTACTATTATGTTTGATTGATTCCTAGCATTAGAGGACTATTTTCTCCAGGGTTTTTATAGGTGATCTCTTTTAAAGCCCAGCTTTCTTCAGGGATATTGGTTCTTTCAGGTATGACAAAAAATTGATTTGTACTAATTTTATTTTACTTATTCATTTCTGAAGGTGGTAATTCGGAGATTACCTCCCACTTTGACCAAGGAGCAGCTTCAAGAACATCTTCAGCCTATGCCCGAGCATGATTATTTTGAGTTTTTTTCTAATGATACTAGGTAAAATAAATCAAAGAGGGGGGAGGAGGGGTAAATGAAAAAGGTTTCTTCCATTCCATTTTATCGTACTAATGTCTATATGATTTTTGAGCCTGTCTCTTTAATATACCCATTCTTATAATTCAGCCAGACACCTGCAAGCACATTTACATAATTGCTTTCCTCTCTGCAGTCTGTATCCTCATATGTATGCCAGAGCATACATCAACTTTAAAAACCAAGAGGACATTATTTTGTTCAGGGATCGCTTTGATGGTTATGTATTCCTTGACAATAAAGGTGAGTCCTAGTAACAAGAGGTTTCTTTGTCATTTGTCTAAGACAGAGTGTATCACAGTATTTTCTCAATGCTTTGATAGTTTTTCCAAAATCCCGAGTGATAAAATGTGCAATAGTTAAAGAGTTTCACACATTTGATAAGCCTATTACAATCTTATAAATATGTGACTTTTCTCACCCCTAAGGTGTTTTTATTAACCTGTTATTTCATACTTTGATCAACTGAATGAAATTGCCTGTTTTCTCCTCCTCTGACAATTTTTTTGCCCTAAAATTAGAATATCTGTTATTTTGACTATTTACTAGTTTCAACAGTAATATGGATAAGTGACTCTTTACACTTGTATGACAAGTTTTAAACATTTACTTCTCATCTTGCTTTAAGGACCAGCATTTATTTATTCAAGTCGTTTAAGCCAATAGTTACTTGTAGGTTTTTGTTTGTTTTCCTTTTTTACTAAATTTATTGGGGTGACATTGGTTAATATGATCATATAGGTCTGAGGTGGTACAAGATCAGGTGTGGTATATTGTACTGTGTGCCCACTACCCAAAGCCAAATCTTCTCCTGCCAATAATTACTTGTTGGAATAATGCTACTGTCCAACTTTATTAATCCCTACAAACTAGCTACTTCTCTACTCCAACTTTATTCCAGTAGATAGCAGTGATTTCCTAGTGACTTGGCCTGGAAATCTGAGTTGTATTTAATCTTTTCCTCTCTTTTTTTATACCTTACATATAAACAAGTGATGAATCTTTTGTAATTTTTATTTATTTTTAAATATATATTTTTATTGATTTCAGAGAGAGGAAGGGAGAGATAGAGAGAGATAGAAACATCAATGATGAGAGAGAATCATCGATCCGCTGCCTCCTGCACATCCCCTACTGGGGATCGAGCCTGCAACCCAAGCATGTGCCCTTGACTGGAATCAAACCTGGGACCCTTCAGTCTGCAGGCTGACGCTCTATCCACTGAGCCAAACCAGCCAGGGCTAATTTTTATTTATTGATTGATTTTAGAGAGAGAGGAATCTTTTAAATTTATTTTTTAACATCATGTCCATCTATTCTTACTAATACTTTCATACTTTATGTCCTTGTCACCTAATGCTTAGACAACCACTGTCTAAACTTGTAGGGTTTTCCATTTCTGTATAATTCAGTCTGTTATATTGCCATGAAATTAATCTTTTTGAAAATAGTGATTTAAGAACAATTGTGAAAAAGTTAACTCTTTAGCCTCGTAGTTAAGGCCCTCCATAGTCTGGAATCACTTCTGTTTTGTTTTTTTTCAGTCTAGTTTATCTATTCCTTTTCGTATATATGTTATTAAGCTAATCTGATTCTGCATTCACCAGGATTTCCAGTCATGTTTCCTCCATGACTGCTTTGTGATACCTTCTGGTCAATTCTAGTTATTTTATTCTGGCTTATGTCTACATGTCAATGATCTTTATACTTTGTGTGATATTATTCTATAGCAGGGACCTGGTATATTTTTTTCCAGTAGTTGTTTTTTTTAAAAAAAATGTTTTCTTCTTCTTTTTTTTTTTTTTTTTACACAGAGGAAGGTAGAGGGAGAGAGAGAAACATCAATCAGTTGCCTCCTGCATGCACCCTGACCAGTGATCTTTTGGTGCATAGGACCACACTCAACCAACTAAACCATACCTGCCAGGGCATTTATTTTTTGTTTTGTTTTTTAAAATATATATTTTATTTATTTCAGAGAGGAAGGAAGGAAAAGGGAGAGAGAGATAGGAACCTCAATGATGAGAGAGAATCATTGATCAGCTGCCTCCTGCACACCCCCTACTAAGGATCAAGCCCACAACCTGGACATGTGCCCTTGACTGGAATCGAACCTGGACCCTTTAGTCCACAGGCTGACGCTCTATCCACTGAGCCAAACCGGCTAGGGCAACATTTGTGTTTTTTTTTAATTGAGTTATAACTCACATACCATAAAATTCAGTGTTTTAGTATATTCACAAAGTTGTGCAACCATCACCTCTATGTAAATACAGAATGTTTTTATCACTCCAAAAAGTATCCTATACCCATTAGCATTCATCTCCCGTTTTCCCCTCCCACCCCTGGCAATCACTATTCTACCTATGGTTTACCCTATTTTAGGCATTTCACATATATCAGTTATTAAGCCAATCTGATTCTGCATTCACCAGGATTTGTGACTGGCTTCTTTTACTTAGCATGTTTTCAAGGTTCATCCTTGTTATAGCATGTATCATTAGCTCATTCCTTTATTTTTGTTTGCATTCTTAAAAATTGTGGTAAAATACACAATACTAAAATTTGCAGCCCTAGCTGGTTTTGCTCAGTGAGAGTGTCGGCCTGCATACCAAAGGGTCCCAGGTTCGATTCTGGTTAAGGACACATGCCTGGGTTACAGGCTCAATCCCCAGTAGGGGGCATGCAGGAGGCAGCCGATCAATGATTCTCATCACTGATGCTTTTATCTCTCTTTCCCTCTCCCTTCCTCTCTGAAATCAATAAAAATATATTTTAAAAAATAAATGATATTTTAAAAACTTGCAGTCTTAACCATTTTTTAAGTGTACAGTTCAGTTGTGTTGACATTCACATTGTTGTGCACCCAATCTTTAGAACTTCATTTTTCAAGACTGAAACTCTATACTGATTAAAAAACTACTCCCCATGTTCCCCGCTCCCCAATCCCTGGCAAATATCATTCTATCTCTATGAAGTTGACCATTCTAGGTACCACATACAAGTGGAATCATATAGTATTTGACTTCTTGTGGTTTATCCATGTTGTAGCATATGTCGGAATTTTCTTTTTAAGGCCAAATAATATTCCATTGTGTGTGTGTGTGTGTGTGCGTGTGTGCGTGTGTATATGTATATATATATATTACATTTTGTTTATCCATTCATCAAATATCTCTTGAAAGATGAATGGATAAACAAAATGTAGTATGTACATACAATGGAATATTATATTATTCAGGCTTTAAAATATATAACATGGATGCTTCTCTGAACGCTTGGCTATTGTGAATAATGCTTCTGTGAATGTGGGTGTACAGATAATCTATTCAAGTCTCTGCTTTCACTTCTTTTGAATATACAGTGGGGCCTTGACTTAAGAGTTTAATTCGTTCTGTGACGGAGCTCGTAACTCAAATTACTCGTATGTCAAATCAAAAAGTGAACAAGTGAGACACGTGATGCTGGGCTGATGTGGCGTTCACTGTGACGTTCGCTGCTCCAACTAGCGGTGGGGTATCTGAAGCTGGCAACTCAAAGCAAAAAACCCGAATTTTAGCTCGCAACTCAAAGCAAAAAATCGGCCGAGAGATGGCTCGTATCTCGAAAAACTTGTTAGTCAGGACACTCGTAAGTCAAGGCCCCACTGTATACCCAAAAGTGGAATTGTTAGGTCATATGGTAATTCTATTTTAAATTTTTTTTAGGAATCATCATATTGTTTTCCATAGAAGCTACACCATTTTACATTCCCACCAGTAAAGCACAAGCATTCTGTCTCCACATTCTCACCAACACTTACTATTTTCTGTGGGGTGTTTTTCCTTTAATAGTAACTATTCTAATGGATGTGAGGTGATAGCTTATTGTGGTTTTGATTTGCGTTTCCCTAATAATTAATGAGTTAATAGTTTAACATTTTCATATTCTTGAGCATCTGAGCATCTTTTCATATGTTTTTTGGCCTTTTGTATATCATCTTTGGACAAATGTCTGTTCAAGTCCTTTGAACTTTTAAAAATTGGATTGTGGGTTTTTTTTTTTGTTTTTTAAATATATTTTTATTGATTTCAGAGAGGAAGGGAGAGAGATAGAAATATCAATGATGAGAATCATTGATTTGCTGTCTCCTGTACGCCCCCTACTGAGGATCGAGCCCGCAACCCCCAGGCTGATGCTCTATCCACTGAGCCAAACCGGTCAGGGCTAAATGAATGTTTTATTCATTTCATTTTTTCCATTAGGGGCTCGTTTGGTAGAGTTGACTTTAGTTGGGCCAGTGTGATTGATGCCCATTTGGAGACACTTCTCAGATGACTGCCATCAAAGGAAGCTAGGAAAGGGGAAATAGGGGGGAAACCTACAATAATGTCAACATTAAGAGTTTTTAATAAAAATACAGACAAAGCCCCTCCCTCCAAAAAAGAAGAAAAGCCTAGAGAGCAGTGGGCTCTCTTTTATCCACTTGATATTTTCTTTGTTATATAACAAGTATGATATTTTTTTTCTAAACAGGTCAGGAATATCCTGCAATAGTAGAGTTTGCTCCTTTTCAAAAAGCTGCAAAAAAGAAGACTAAGAAAAGAGATACTAAAGTTGGGACTATCGATGATGGTACAGTATAGCTCTAGTTTTGTAATGCTAATGCCATAGGCTTTTAAAAAGTATTACCTTTGTGAGAATTAATTGGACTCCAAGCTTTTAAATAATAGAACATATGGGATAAAGTTAATATGAAATATAATTCATTGATGAAAGCTTTGCTTAACTGTTAAAATGGAGGTAGGTTTCCTATAGAGTTTTCACTCTCTTTGGCTAGTGGCATTTCATTCCTCCACCATTGAGTAGTACAACAGCTACTTGAGGCTTTTACCACTATTATGATTATCAAACTTTTGGGTTTCCATTTTTATAAAGAGGAAGCTTTATTATTGAGAGCTCTACTGGAAAACTTAATGTATTCAAGTAACTTAATATGAAGTAACCAAAGTGGTGAGTCCTATTTTCTTGGCTTTGAATATGAAGTTAACTACACACACAGTAGTTACACTGAGCCAAAAGAGAGGAACTAAAAACCTGGAATAATTGCCACATATGGTAAACTGGACCCAGATTTTGAGATCTCTGTAACTTATATTGGATAATGGCTTAGCTGCAATATTTTCTATCAGATTGATATTTTAGAACCATCTAGTTTGATTTCCATTATTTTCTACTATAATAACCATTTTGTAAAGAACACAGAAAAGACTCAACATGCAGCTGCTTATTGATTATATGATAGATTCAGACCTGGAAGACTAGATCAAGTGATATGGTCCACACTGCATCGAAACTCCAAATACAAGAAGTATAGTAACTCAGATGTGTTACCCTGTCTGATGTCAGAGGCATCTAGGAAAGAACTCCAAGAATTACCACCACCTCCAGTGCCATCCATGACATTCCCCTTTTGTGTCTTTTTGGAACATCTGATTTTCATATGTTGAGTTTACTTAAAGTGAAGATTACCCATACAGGAATTGCTTACATTCTGTATGCATAATAAATATATACTGTAACTATATACACATAGCATTTCTTTCACAAGTGTGACTCTGGATTAGTAGGAGCAGTGACTTTCAAAAGCAAACTATTTTATCATCCCTGAAGTTTCTATTATAATCTCTGCTATCTCATTTTCCCTGACCCCATGTTACACCATACTCCCTTTGTGGGTATCTCTAATAGGAGTTCTGAGAGTAACCAAGAAAGCTGTAAATAGTTTATCTTGTGGGTATAGGTTTATTTTCAATCTTCCATGATGTAGAAAATTAATCTTCTTTGATAAAATCCTAGATAATAATTTCCTGTTTGTTTAAACTCTACTATATTTTCTGTTTCCTTAAACAATTATTTAGATCCAGAATATAGAAAATTTTTGGAAAGTTATGCTGCTGATAATGAGAAAATGACATCTACTCCAGAGACGCTGCTAGAGGAAATAGAAGCTAAAAATAGAGAACTAATAGGTAAGTGGACAAAAGGAATTAAGGTCAATGGCTTTTTCATCAGAAGACCTGTCTGACTTCCACTTCTGTCACTTGATAGCTGTATGGTCATGGGGAAAGCACTAACTTCTCTGAGACTCTTTCTTTTACCGCAATAAGCAGAGGATAATACCTGTGTCACAGGATTATGCGATTGCTCTGATTAGATGGGGAAAACTCTGTGACCTATTTAGTGCCACACAAATGTAACATAAGTATAAAATGTTTGAAGACTCATGGTACCTTTAGATGTTGGTAAGCATTTGAAGATCAGCTGATGTTTTCTAGTAATAAGAAGCTAATATTGATAAAAAGAAATATATAAAAAAATGGATTTAGTGACTACAAAACTGAAAACCTCTTGAGAAATTCTAGCTTGGATGTTGGTTCTAGCAGTAAGCTGTCACTACTGTATCAACTCTAAACATAAGCATAGCCTCTGACCCAGGATGTCCACTCCGAAGAATTTATCCAAAGGAAGTATGTTTTCAAAAGCTAACTACAAGATTAGATAGTATTGTTCAGAATACTAAAAAATGAATTAAATATTCTTCTAAAAGTTGGTTTTTATTAATAGACACGTATATATTCCCAGTTGGACAAATTTGTACTCCCATCTGTAGAACAGTTTATTGTTTTATTTTGTACTTCTTTAATTTTTAAAAGGTATTTTAAATTTGCAGAATTGGAATACTGTAAAAAAATTTCTGATAATATAGTTGTGAACTGTCTGTCTAAGGGGTATAGTTTTTCCCACCTTGGGTGGTTGGCAGGGAATGTCAGAAAATGGAATCCTTTCTAGGGGTGGATAAGTATTATTAATAATCTGTTTACATTTATGTAGCTAAAAAGACAACCCCACTATTGAGCTTCCTGAAAAACAAGCAGGTAAACCTCTGTTTTTATAGTTTTCTCAATACTTTTTTTTCATTGGTTCACATTCTGTTAAACATTTTAAGAGCATTGGGATCCCCTAGGAGAAACAGCTGCTTTTTCTTAACATTATTCTTTAGAGATTTGGCTTAGTGGCCCCCTCCTTCTCTTTGGTTGCTGGATCAAAGAATCATTCTGCAAACCCAGAGAGCCCTTAGCTTGTTCAGGAGACACTCTTGATTTTTCTGAAATACAGCAAGGCAGCAGTGGGAGACTGATACTAGCAAGTCCTGGACTTCATTCTCATATACTGAATGGGGTGGGGAGGGGGTTAAGGAGGTAGAAAGTAGGAAGGAAAGATGATCCAGTTTAGTGGGTGCCCGCCATGCCTTTGGGATTGATTTAAGTTTTGGTGATGATTATCTTGTTTGAAGGTGTGTGTCGATCTTTCTTTCTAGAGAATGAGAGAAGAGAAAAGAGAAGAAAGAAGGCGGCGAGAAATAGAAAGAAAAAGACAAAGAGAAGAAGAGAGGAGGAAATGGAAAGAAGAAGAGAAACGAAAAAGGAAAGATATAGAAAAGCTAAAGAAGATAGAAAGAGTTCCAGAAAGGGACAAATTAAAGGAAGAACCAAAGATTAAGGTATGAAAATAACTTAAACTGACTGCATGTTACAGAAAATTGCATGTATCTACTTCTTTATAAATATGCATGCATCTTGTGTGGTGTAAATATAGGTATTCAGTTTTGTTTTTGTCCTTTTTGGTTGGGGGGGGCAAGTGAACCAATTAAAATCTTTATATAATACTAATAGTATGATTTTTTAATTTTAAGATAATTTAAAAGGACTAAGTAGTTTACATGCTATTTATTCAGGGCAGATCTGTGTTATTTTTATCATTTAAAATGTTCAATTTTTAGATGATTATTCTGTCAATTCTTCATAAAATAGGGCTGGCTGGCATGAATTATGGTTTTTATTCAGCTTTTCCTTCATATTTGATACATTAAGTTGCCTCATCTGTTTGTTTTCCACTGTCTTCAGGTACACAGGTTTCTGTTACAAGCTGTGAATCAGAAAAATGTAAGGACCAAGTACATGATACAGAACACCTAGTATCATGTCACACACACACAGGTCTTAGTTAATAAATCCTTTTGGTGGTGGTGGTAGTGATACCTGTAGAAAACCCCTTCAGACTGATGAGTCTTCTTAAAAGCAAGCTATTTTAAATTCCTACTTTAAAAGGAAGCCCATATGACTTCCTGATGCTCTGCTCTGTCCCCAGAAGCTTCAACAATATACAGCCAGAGGACAACTATGCCTAAATAGCTCTTTCTCTTTTTTAGCTGCCTCTCATAACTGTCTTGTGCAAGTACTACAGATAATATCCTGCATTACGTGCTTTCCTCTCTCACATGATTCCCATGTTACCTTCTTGCATCTCCCTGGGAATCTATAAGCAGCTGATTCTGATTAACACATTGCATACAGGAAGAGGAAAACCTATAGAAAGATCCCGGCCTTGCAGCTTCCCTTCTCAGGGCATGGCTTGGACAGCCCTTGTTCCAGTGAACTTCTTGGGGAAGTACTAAGTATTTCAGAGAAAGTTAGAAAAAATCTCAGAGTCTGTGGAGGTGGTAGGGTCTCCTTTTACCTCCTCAAAATTCAGCAGTTTATGTGGTTCCCTGAGGCTCTCCAGGGCTCATTATTGTTGATAAGGGGCTTGGCCACAGTGTGGGAAAGTTCCCATCTTAATTCTTTGTAGCAATGTCTGCCATACCACAAGTGACTTGACTTGCTATTACTAACTACCAGCAAGGCAGAAGGTAGAGCCATCCATGCTAGAGACACCCATTAATGTTCTTATTAGAGTAATGAACATCTTGGCTTCCCAACAAAGATGTTCATTAGAGAAATAAGAACACCTCCAATGAAACCTGTACATGGTATCCTCACGTTACAGTAATGCCTTCTTAGTGTCCAGTTTGGACTCACCATTTGCAGTGGCTGACTGTGCTGAAATACTTCATGCTTAAATCTTTTGGTGCTTGGCCTTTTGCTTGGTAACCTGTATGATGCCTTCACCCTGAGACTTGAAATTCTTCCATTTTGCCTAAGAGTCTTTCTGAATATCCAACACTTGGGGGTATTCTAGAGATTTGTAGCAGTGGTATGAAAAAAAATTTGTTAGAAATTTGGTCTATATGAAACGCTTTTATTTTAGAATTACATCCTCTCATACACATGATGACATTGTACAGAGTTCCTACTTAGTAGAGATGGAACTTCACTGTGCTGTTGTATGAGGTATTTGGATTTTTAAATCCAATGCCAAATAATTCTTACTATTCATCTCTAATGATAATATGATTGTACCATTATATAAGTAAGTTACTCTCAGGCTCAAGGCAAAATTATTCTCACAATAGATCGCTCCTTTGGTGACCAAGATATTTGTCATTCCAAGTAATACATAAAAATACTCCCAATAGTAATGCTCTACCTAGCATTTTGAATTTGTGGCATATTTTCCCATCAAGTTGTATTGACATGCTGCTTTGCTATAAAAGGCATACTTGGACGTATGCATTGGTTCACTTAAAGGCTGACCCCTTTAAAGCCAAAGGAGTCTTGATCCTATTGCCACAAGTGATTAAACCACGTCATTTGAGTGGATAACACTTTCATATTAATAACAACCTTTTAGTAAATTACTGCTCTTGTGCACTATTGTTCACCTGAAAGTTTAAGTATCTGCAGAAAAAAGGGGCCTTTTCTAGTCAAAATTTAAAATATTTAGTATATTGTTTTCTTTGATAGGCGTAAAAGACAGTGTCCCACCCTTCAAAATAAATTTGTTCTCTTTAAAGTTGCTCAAGAAGCCAGAAAAGGGGGATGAAAAAGAATTGGACAAAAGAGAAAAGGCCAAGAAATTGGACAAAGAGAATCTGAGTGATGAAAGAGCCAGTGGGCAAAGTTGTACATTGCCCAAACGTTGTGATGGCGAATTTAAAGATGAAAAGCCTAAGAGGTCAGTAGGCGAGGGCTCTTTAGTACATTTGTTTTGAACGTATTTCTTGACGCTAGTTTTATTGCTATGTCCTTGACTTATACCTGAATTAAATAAGCTGTTTTAACAGGGGCACAGGGATGAGGAGGAAAGGTTTTAAATATTCTAATATCTTGATCTGGGTGGATGACTTTTGTTTCTTTGTTACTGTTTTTCTTTTTTGGTTAATCCTCACCCAAGGATGTTTTTCCATTGATTATTAGAAAGAGTGGAAGGGAGGGAGAGGGAAACATCAATGTGAGAGAAATACATTGATTGGTTGCCTCCTGCATGTGCATGTGCCCCAACAAGACCCTGGGATGGAACCTGCAACCTAGATACATGCCCTTGACCAGAATGGAACCTCGGCCCCTTCAGTCCATGGATCGATGCTCTATCCACTGAGTCAAACTGGTTAGGGCTGTTACATGCTCGTATTTATTTTTT
This sequence comes from Myotis daubentonii, assembly GCF_963259705.1. NCBI lineage: Eukaryota > Metazoa > Chordata > Mammalia > Chiroptera > Vespertilionidae > Myotis > Myotis daubentonii. Next base: position 40,138,577 of record NC_081861.1, read on the forward strand.
ACTCTGCTCCAAAAGTGCAGCCTCATTGCAGTGGCCAAGTTAGAATCAGAGTGTTCCTGCATTTGTGATTGGAAGATCTTTGTGGGTACATTCTCAGATTTGTTTTTTCATGCAGACCCGAAGATGAGAGTGGCAGAGACTACAGGGAGAGGGAACGGGATTATGAACGCGATCAAGAGCGCATTCTTCGGGAAAGAGAGAGACTAAAGCGTCAAGAAGAAGAACGCCGGAGGCAGCGGGAGCGCTACGAGAAAGAAAAGGCTTTTAAAAGAAAGGAAGAAGAAATTAAAAAAGAGAAAGAAGCACTTCGGGATAAAGGAAAGAAGACTGAAAGTACAGAATCACTAGCCAGCTTAGAAAAAACGGAAAAGAAAGAGGAAGTGGTTAAGAGAGATCGCATTAGAAACAAGGTGCTCCTTTTGTTACACTTATTTTTTCTTTTCCTAAAAGGGCTAGCTCATTGTTTATTATAGAACTTTTAAAGGAAATTCTATTATAGACATTTTTATTATAGGAACTTTAACTCTGCAGCTTTTTTCAGTATTGTTTGGTCCTTCTATTAACTTACTGTAGAAATTTCAAACATCCACAAAAGTAGAACAGAATAATACAATGTACCCATCACTCAGCTTCAATAATTATCAACTGGAGGCCAACCTCCTTTCGACTCTAATCCATCCCTACCCATTCTACTGGATTGTTTTCAAGCAAATCCAAGACATATAATTTCTTCTTTACATTCATCAATATTAGAAATCAAGTCTTTTTCTTAATAAATATAACCCAAATAGCATTTTTACATTAAAAAACCTAATAATTCCTTAACATCCTACCTGCTCAGTGTTCAGATTTTCCCAATTGTCTCATTCATATCTTTTTTATAGGCTCCAAACAAGGTCCACAAATTGTATTTGCTTGATATCTCCCCTTAAATCTCTTCTAATCTAAACAATCCCCCTCCTTTTGTTTTTCATTTATTTGTTGCAGAAACCAGTTTGTTCTGTAGAGCTTCTAATGGTCCAGATTGGCTAATTACATTCCTGTGGTATCATTTAACATGTTCCTTAATGTTTGTTTCCTTGAAAACTGATGGTCATATCTAGGGCAGGGGTCAGCAAATGTTTTCTATAAAGGGCCAGATTGTAAATATTTTCAGCTTTGTGGGCCATATGGTCTCTGTCACAACCACTAAGCTCTGTAAGCATAGACATGTAAAAGAATGAGTGTGGCTATGTGCCAATCACATTTTATTCACAAAATCAGGCATGCCCTCACCTAGAGGCCTGAATATATGAGGCTGAAATTTTTGGCAAGAACACTTAATAGATAGTGTTGTGTACTTCCTATGCATCATATCAGGAAGCATATAATATCTGGGTGTCTTTTTAGTGTGATGCTATGATTGATCAATAGCAGTTGTATTGTTATGTAAAAGGATATCCTTGTTCAATGTGTATATAGGTGTGCTTACATACTAGAGACAGAAAAAACACGTGTGACAAAGTTAAAATCTAGAAGAAAGGTATTAGTATTCATTGTTTAAGTTTTACAATATTTCTATAGATTTAAAATTTTTCAAGATAAACAGTTGGAAAAACAACTAATCAATAGTGTAAGGCTCAGTGGTTGAGCATCGACCTATGAACCAGGAGGTTTGATTCCCACTCAGGGAACATGCCCGGGTTGTTGGTTTGATCCCCAGTGTGGGGTGTGCAAGAGGCAGCCAATCAATGATTCTGTCTCATCATTAATGTTTCTATCTCCCTCTTTCTCTCTGAAATTAATAAAAATATTTTAAAAAATAAGAGTCGATTTACCGATAGGGAAGAGAGGTAGGCAATGGTTGTGGTTTTTCTAAAAAAAAAAAAAAAAAATCTAGCTAATTCAGTTACTCTTGAAATCGTTAAGAAAATTAGACAATAGCTTTATTGAAAATTTACCCTAGGCATATAAAATAATACTTATAAAATGGTTGCTTTTCTTTGGAGATCGGGGAAAGGAAGCAGGCTGTTAGAAGCAAATTAACCACCAATACTTGCTGTCATGTATAGTGCCCTCACATTTTTGGCCTTGTATGAGTTGGTTCTGGTATATATCAATACATAACCTATGATTGAAAATCCCCTGTAAACACTAAGTAGCAATGTTTTAACATTTCATTTTACTTTAGGATCGCCCAGCAATGCAGCTTTACCAACCAGGTGCTCGAAGCCGAAATCGACTCTGTCCCCCTGATGACGGCACCAAGTCTGGAGATTCAGCAATAGAAAAAAAGCAGGAAAGTGGTATTAGCCATAGAAAAGAAGACGGAGAGGAGTGATAAGTCCAAATGCCATACATGTCCTCCTGACTGTGTAGGCAGTCAAAGAGCATGTATTAAGTAATCCAGAAGTGCCTCCGGGCAAAGGAATAGAGAGAGAAAGGGGGTCGCTGAGCTGGTGGGGTACACTGCAGAGGAGTGTATTTTGTGTCAAAGCAGGAACCTGATTGCGGGTACAGACTGGAAGTACGATTTCATTTTTTTGCAATTCCTACAAATTAAAGTGTCAGACAAAGATCAGAGTGGACATGCATTGCAATTTGCAGGTGGGAAATGTCAAGTGAGGACTTAATTAGGTATGACATGAGAAGAAGGGAGCCGGCTTTAAAATCAAAAGATTTTGTTACTCCTGAATTGAATTTTCTTAATTTAGTGGAGCAGAGTCTTTTTGAAGTCTTGTTTAAAGTCTTGTTTAGATCTAGTTACATTCATTGTTGGTGATAACTGTTGACTTTGTGTAGTGTAGAAGCAACAATCATGTAATTGTAGTACAAGTACAGTGAAGTTTATAACAAGTGTTTGCGTATGCAAAATTTAAATAGTCATGTCATGTCTATATCCTGTGTCCTAAAATTTTAGGATTAGTTTTAGATTTTTGTGTGCTTATGTGATGTTAGTGGAAAGAATATTATTAAACATCTCCTTTGGCCTCTAGCAATTTTTATATTAAGAAGTAAAATTTAACCCTTGTTTGGTTCTTGACAATCCAACCTTTATTTTATCTTAGGTCTCATGAGCTAAGTGCATGGCCTATCCAGGAAGGAAACTGCACCCATATTTGTTCCTGTTTAAATAACAACTCTCAGTCTTAGCTTATTTTTCATTAGTGTCAATAAATATCAACATCACTCAAGTATGAAGCTAAGTGTGTTTATTAACTTTTACTAAATAGCTATTCGTTTTCAAAAATTAAATTTGATATTGAATTAACCTCTTGCAAATTCTGAAAGGGGAGGAATGATATTCGTTTCTACCTTCACTAACCTCTGCCTTTACTTTAACCACCAAGAAAATCAAATCATGGTTCCCTCTTATTCCATAAGAACCAAAATGTTTAGATAACATCCTTGACCTGTTGCTTAATTTTCATCCTGCTAGTTCCTCCTAACATGGTGTCAGTTTATATTTACTTAATAAGTCACTGCTTTGTGTTTTCCTCAGCTTTTAGAAACCAGTATCCCAAGAGGCAGGTAAAGAAGAGCCATCAACCCCTAGCCGGTTTGGCTCAGTGGATAGAGCATCGGCCTGCAGACTGAAGGGTCCCAGGTTTGATTCTAGTCAAGGGCACAACCTTGGTTGTGGGCCTGGACCGGGTGGGTATGGGAGGCAACCAATCATTGTGTCTCTCTCACATCCATGTTTCTCTCTCTCTGTCTCTAACCTCTCCCTTCCACTCTCTCTAAAAATCAATGGGAATATATCTTCAAGTGAAGATTAATAAAAAGAAAAAGAAGACCCATCAAAGATGACAAAGAGAATGGTCCTCACCTTGGGGGGAGAGAATACTAAAAGAAGGGAAGGGAAAATTTTAAGGAGAATGGCAGGCAATGTCTGATGCCACAGGATAAGGAAAATAAGAAATCTGGTGTCCATTGCATTTGGAAGTATTGAGGTCATTAGTGAAATGCAGACCCTCTTGGTGGCAGAAGTTAGAGGAGCTGGTCCTAGGAGAAGCGATGCTCTGAAACCCATCATTCGTAAGTTGGCATCACTTGTCTGCTTACCCAGCCTAGGGCCTGTTGCCAGCCCTCTTAAGGCTGTTTTCATGTCAGCACCTCCCTCTTTTGTTCTACTTGCCTTGCCAGTTCAACTCAGTAAACCACACTCCCCACCCCCGTAAATTTTTTCTCATTTATTTACTCATTTAGCAAACATTTACTAATCACTGACAGTGCCAGACCCTGGCGTGGGGGGGGGGGCGGTCAAGGACTCAAACAAGTCCTTATCCTTGAACCATGGCCCAGTGGTGGCAAGAGACAGCTAGAAATAACCAGAGCACAGTGCACCATGTGAGAAAGGCAGTGGTGTGGGAGTCTCCTGCCCCTAAACTGCCACGTGTTGCTAGAGAAAATCCCTAAACCAGAACAACTGGAGAGACTACAGGAAGGCCCTCCCTCCTGCTAAATAGTTTTTAAAGTCCATCTTGCCTGCCTTTTCCACATTGCCACCTTCCTCTTGTTTACTTCCTTGTTCTCTTTCTTGTGTCAGGGGGGGAGGGGTGAAGACCACTTCCTCATAACTCATAGTTTCATTTTCTTAATAAAAAACTATGCTGTAGCCCTAACTGGTTTGGCTCAATGGATAGAGTGTTGGCCTGTGGACTGAAGGGTCCCAGGTTCAATTCCTGCCAAGGGCACATGCCTGGGTTGCGGGCTTGATCCCCAGTAGGGGGCATGCAGGAGGTAGCCGATTGGTGATTCTCTCTCATCATTGATGTTTGTATTTCTCTCTCCCTCTCCCTTCCTCTCTGAAATCAATAAAATATATTTTTAAAAAACTATGCTGTAAACAACAGAAAAGTTACATTCATTTAGTTTCTTGCTCACTTTTCTTCAGACACAGACTTTGATTTCTCTGGAAATAAAGACAGAATGGAGACAGTTCAGACCTGGATATCTAAACATTTATTGAGCGCCTCCTAGTGTTGTCACTGAGACTATGGTAGTGAACACAGTCCCTGCCCCCATGATTCTTACAGCCATGGGGAGTTGGCTGTTCTGGTGAAAGAAGTGATGCTAAGTGATGTAGGCAGGAAAAATTCAAGAGGCAAACTAAGATCTAACTTTCTATGGTAGTCACAGATGTTATCTTTAAACTAATTCCATAGGAGAAAAGTTAGAGAAATTTTATAGCCTTTGTTTGGTATTTAGAAGCTCTATAGGGGCTGCCCAGAATTTTCTTTACTGTCTCCTGGGCTGTCCTATACACCACAAAAATTTATGATCATTTATGTCTTTAAAGAAGGCATGATAGCAAAGATAGGCTCATACTTGGTGAATTCTTGGAAAATATATATTGACAGCTACATACATAGGATTAAAAATCCCTAGAAATATCCAGAGCTCATTTATGCATTCACAAATATTAAGCTCCTACTACAAAGGGAAAAATATGTGAAAAGGCCCTGGGATTAGGAGTGTGCCTGGCCTGTTCAGAAATGGCAGAAGCCATTATGGCTGGAGTAGAGTGAGTAAGGGGGAGAGTCGACTAAAGGGATGGAATAAAGTCACAAGAGCTAATGGGCAAGATCCAGCAAATCATAGTTAAGACTTGGGCTTTTATTCCGAACTAGTGACCCGGTGCATGGATTTGTGCACATTGAAAGGAAATTAATTAGAAGGTGGCTGGTGAGACGGGGGGCAGGGGGGAACATGCCCTGGAGCCAACCTCCCACGGTCCCTCCCCGGCACCTGTGGAGTAAGCGGGGTCCCTCTGGCAGGTGAGGTCCCTTGGTCTGGCCTATGGGGATCAGACCAAAACTGGCTCTCTGACATCTCCCAAGGGGTCCCGAAGTGCGAGAGGGCACTCTGCAAAGTTGCTGTCGTACAGGGTGTGGAACACAAATCCAAGTGTGCAGTAAACCAGATTCGGGGCCAACAGTACCCCAGCAACAACATAACCCACAGCCAAAGGTGGAATCGTGTGGCCCTTCGAGGAATCGGGCTCCCTCTTCTCTGGTTTTAGAGTGTCACCCAAGAACCGCTGCTGCCAAGTCACTGCAGCTTGGCAGCTTCTGCATTGAGCATCTACCTCCTGGTGGTGGTCAGTGTGCATCATAGTGACTGGTTGGACGGATGGAGGGACACTTAGCATATTAGCCTTTTATATATAGAGACTAGAGGCCCAGTGCACAAAAATTTGTGCACTGGTGGGGGAGGGGGGTGGGGGGGTGTCCCTCAGCCCCACTTGTGCCCTCTCACAGTCTGGGACCCCTTGGGAGATAACCACCTGCTGGCTTAGGCCCGATCCCCGGGTGGCAGATGGCAGGCCTGATCCCTCAGTGCCTGTCCTGCCTCCCTGGGTCGCGCACACAGCAGGGTCGATCAGGGGATTGGGGCGCCGCCCCAGGTCAGGTCGCACATGGGACGCCTGGGTGGGCCAGCCGACCGCTGCTGCCCTGCCCGGCTGCCCCGGGTCGGGTTGCACATGGGATGCCCGCTGCCCCGGATCGCAGGTAGCAGGCCCGGATGGCGGCAGGGCAGGAGGGATGGTGCTGTCCCGCCCCACCGCCCTGGGTCGCAAATAGCAGGCCCAGATGGCGGCGGGGCAGGCAGGATGGCGCTGTCCCGCCCTGCCTGCAGTATGCAAATTAGCCACCATCTTTGCTGGTGGTTAATTTGCATATCGCACTGATTAGCCGATGGGAGGCATAGTGAAGATACGGTCTATTACCATATAGAATGATACAGGAACCACTGCAAAGTTTTGAGCAGAGGTGTGATATAATCTGCCAATATTTTACAACAAAAGGATCCCTCTGGCTGCTGTATTGAAAACACCAAAGCAGGAAAGGACTGCAAGAAATTAAGCACACTGTGTTTATAGTATTCACTACTTCCAAAAAGTGGAAGCAACCCTAGAATCCAACTGATAATGGATAAACAAAATATGTCCACACAGTGGAATATTATTCAGCCATGAAAAGGAATTAAGTACTGGCACATGCTACAACATGAAGAAACCCTGAAAAGATTATGCTATGTGAAAAAGCCAAAAACAAATGATGACAAAGTATGATTCCATTTATATGAAATGTGCAGAATATGCAAACTCATAGAAACAGAAATATTGGTTGCCTAAGGCTGGGGGAGAAGGAGGATGGAAAGTCACTGCTAATCTCCTATCTAATAAAGAGAAACACGGTAATTGGCGTATGACCGCTACCCTTCCCATTGGCTAATCAGGGCGATATGCAAATGAACTGACAGCCAAGATGGCAGCCGGCAGCCAGGCAGCTTGAAACTAACATGAGGCTTGCTTGCTTCAGTGACGGAGGACTCCAACGTTGCCCGCCTGCCTTGCCAGCCTCTGAGCTTGCAGTTTAAGAAACATAGTTACAAATATAGAAGCTAAACAAAACCCCAGAAACCTGCTTTCAGCGAGCCCGGGATCTCAGAGCTGGAGTTGATACAGAGTTTCGATTATAGAACCGAAACAAACAGATACCTGCTTTCAGGAGCGGAGGCCTAAGAGCTGGAGCCTCAGAGCTAAAGCTGGCCCAGAATAAAAAAGAAAAAAAGAAAAAAAGGAGCAGTTCGGAGCTTCAGTCACACGCGAGCCTGAAAACAGCCCTCAGCCCCTCACCCAGACTGGCCAGGCACCCCAGTGGGACCCCCACCCTGAAGGGTGTGTGACCAGCTACAAACAGCCATCATCCCCTCATCCAGGCTGGCCAGGCACCCCAGTGGGGACCCCCCACCCTGAAGGGTGTGTGACCAGCTGCAAACAGCCATCATCCCCTCACCCAGGCTGGCCAGGCACCCCAGTGGGAACCCCCACCCTGGTCCAGGACACCCTTCAGGGCAAACCAGCCACCCCCACCCATGCACCAGGCCTCTATCCTATATAGTAAAAGGGTAATATGCCTCCCAGCACCGGGATCAGCGGAGCTGAGAGGCCTCCCGGCACTGGGATCAGCGTGACAGGGGGCAGCGCCCAAACCCCCTGGTCGCCCTGCGGCTCTGTGTGACAGGGGGCGGGGCCACAACCTCCCTATCTGCCCTGCTCTGTTCGTGACAGAGGAAGGTGCCCCAACCCCCTGATCAGCCCTGTTCTGTGCCTGATAGGGGGGAGCTCCCCAACCCCCTGATCGGCCCTGCTCTGTGTGTGACAGGGTGTGGCGCCCCAACCCCCTGCCCCCACGGGCCCTGCTCTGTGTGTGACAGGGTAGAGCCATAACCTCCCCATCGGCCCTGCCCTGAGTGTGAGAGTGGCGGCGCCCCAACCCCCTGATCGGCCCTGCTGTGGGTGATAGAGGGCGGCGCCCCAATCCCCTGATCCGCCCTGCTCTGTGTGTGATGGGGCGGTGCCCCAACTCCCCTTTCGGCCCTACTCTGTGAGTGACAGGGGGGAGCTCCTCAACCCCCGATGGGCCCTGCTCTGTGCGTGACAGGGTAAGGAGCCCCAACCCCCCTGATGGGCCCTGCTCTGTGCGTGACAGGGGGCAGCGCCCCAACCCCCTGATTGGCCCTGCTCTGTGCGTGACAGCGGGTGGCGCCGCAACCTCCTCATCGACCCTGCCTTGAGTGTGACAGGGGGCGGTGCCCCAACCCCCCAATCGGCCCTACCCTGAGCGTGACTGAGGGTGGCATTGCAACCTCCCAATCTGCCCTGCTCTGTGCATGACAGGGGAAGGCGCCCCAACTCCCCAATGGGCCCTGCTCTGAGCCCGACCAGGGGCTGCACCTAGGGATTGGGCCTGCCCTCTGCCACCCGGAAGCAGGCCTAAGCCAGCAGGGCGTTATCTCCCGAGGGGTCCCAGACTGCGAGAGTGCACAGGCCAGGCTGAGGGACCCCCCCTTCCCCCCCGAGTGCACAAATTTTTGTGCACTGGGCCTCTAGTCTATAATAATAAAAGCATAATATGCTAATTAGACTGGGCAGCCGAACGACCTTCTGGACGTCATTGTGGACGTCCTTTGGAATGAAGCCGCGGCGAAGGAGGCTGAGGCAGAGGCGTTTAGGGGCGATCAGGCAGGCAGACAAGCAGTTAGGGGTGATCAGGCAGGCAGGTAAGTGGTTAAGGTTGATCAGGCAGGCAGGCAAGTGGTTAGAGATGATCAGGCAATCAGGAGAGTAGTTAGGGGTGATCAGGCAGGCAGGCAAAGGGTTTAGGGGCAATTAGGCAGGTAGGCAAGCAGTTAGGAGCCAGTGGTCCTGGATTGTGAGAGGGATGTCTGATTGACCAGCAATTGGACATCCACAAAGGGTCCTGGATGGCGAGAGGGTGCAGGCCAGGCTGAGAGCACCCCCACTTCCATGCATGAATTTCGTGCACTGGGCCTCTAGTGGATATAATAAAAGTGTTCTCAAATTAGCAGTATGCTCATATTCTAAAAGCTACTGAATTGGTCTGGCCAGCATGGCTCAGCTGTTGAGTGTCATCGACCTATGAAATCAGAAGGTCCCGGTTCCATTCCCGGTCAGGGCACATGCTCCGATTGCGGGCTGGATCCCCAGTGAGGGGCGTGGAGGAAGCAGTTAAAGGTGATTCTCTCTCATCACTGATGTTTCTCTCTCACACTTTCTCTCTAAAATCAATAAAAATATATTTTAAAAATAAAAACAAAAACCACTGAATTGTAACTTTAAAATGATGGCTTTTATGGTATGTGTATTATATGTCAAAAAAATAATGGGGGAGAAAAATTGGAAACAGTAAATATAAACAGATCTTTCAGAGTTTTGTTGTAAAGGGAAGGAGGGAAAGGAGCAGTAGTTGGAAAGGGAGCTGGAGTAAAGAGCAGGTTTTTAAGATGGGAGAGATGATCAACTATTTATTTTTGAAGTATATTTTTATTGATTTCAGAGAGGAAGGGAGAGGGAGAGATAGAAACATCAATGATGAGAGAGAATCATTGATCGGCTGCCTCCTGCACACCCCCCACTGGGGATGGAGCCTGCAACCCGAGCATGTGCCCTTGACCAGAATCAAACCCAGGACCCTTCAGTCTGCAGGCCGACGCTCTATCCACTGAGCCAAACTGGCTAGGGCTCAACTATTTATTCATTGATAGGAACAATCCAGTGAATAGCAGGACAGAAAAGAAAGGCTTGCCAGAACACGGTTCCTGAATAGGTGACAGAGGTTAGGATCGAGGGCACATGCAAGCAAAAAGGCTGGCCTTGGCACATGCACTTCATCTGTAGGAACAGGAGGAAGGCAGAGGATTTGAGTGCCAGGTGCTGGTTAGCTGGGATGTGATAGGTGAGTTATGGAAATTCTGTGATGGCTCAAATTTTCTCAATGACTAAGAAGCAAGACCACCAACAGAGAGTGAGAATGGAAGAGGAAAGACTGCAAGTGTGAGGAGAGAGAAGAGGTTTGAAAATTGGGGCATACCTACCCACTTCCTATTTGTGTACAGCCAGCCGGCAAACAGGATGGTGTCTGTATTTTTTTAAAATATATTTTTACTGATTTCAAAGAAAGGAAGGGAGAGGAAGAGAGAATCATTGATCGCCTGCCTCCTGTATGCTCCCTACTGGGGATCAAGCCCACAACCTGGGCATGTGTCCTGACCAGGAATCGAATCATGACCTCCTGGTTCATGGTCAAAGCTCAACCAATGAGCCAAACTGGCCAGGCAGAAATTGTTTAATCTTTTAAAAAAAAATGTAATGAGCACCTACTATGTGTGAGGCACTATTCCAGGCTTAAGGAATGCAACAGTGAACAAAACACACAATCTAGGCCCCCATGGAGTTTACGTTGTAGGGATGGGAACAGACAAAAAAGGAAAAAATTATATCAGAAAGTTCTATGGAGAAAAATAAAGCATGATTGTGGTTAGGAAATGCTGAGTGGAAAGCAGAAGTTGCAATTTTTTAAAAATATTTATTTTGTTGATTTTTTACAGAGAGGAAGGGAGAGGGATAGAAAGTTAGAAACATCGATGAGAGAGAAGCATCGATCAGCTGCCTCCTGCACACCGCCTACTGGGGATGTGCCCGCAACCAAGGTACATGCCCTTGACCAGAATCGAACCTGGGACCCTTAGGTCCACAGGCTGACGCTCTAGCTACTGAGCCAAACTGGTCAGAGCAGTTGCAATTTTTTTTTTAATATATTTTATTGACTTTTTACAGAGAAGAAGGGAGAGGGATAGAGAGTTAGAAACATCGATGAGAGAGATCAATCAGCTGCCTCCTGCACGCCCCCCACTGGGGATGTGCCCGCAACCAGGGCACATGCCCCTGACCAAAATCGAACCCGGGACCCCTGAGTCCGCAGGCCGATGCTCTATCCACTGAGCCAAACTGGTTCGGTGCAAATATTTTATTGATTTCAGAGAAAGGAAGGGAGAGGGAGAGATAGAAATATCAATGATGAGAATCATTGATCAGCTGCCTTCTGCAGGTAACTCGGGCATGTGCCCTGACCATGAATCAAACTGGCAACCTTTCAGTGCATGGGATGACGCCCAACCAATTGAGCCACACCAGCCAGGGACAGAAGTTGCAATTTTAAATAAATAAGGTGATTAGGGCCCTGACCGGTTTCGCTCAGTGGATAGAGCGTCGGCCTGCAGACTCAAGGGTCCCGGGTTCAATTCCGGTCAAGGGCATGTACCTTGGTTGTGGGCACATATCCAGTAGGGAGTGTGCAGGAGGCAGCTAATCGATGTTTCTCTCTCATCGATGTTTCTAACTCTCTATCTCTATCCCTTCCTCTCTGTAAAAAAACAATAAAATATATTTAAATAAATAAATAAATGAGGTGATTAGGGAAAGCCTCACTGAGAAGGTGACATGTGATTAAAGACCTAAAAAGACTGATGGAAGAAGCTTCCAGCTAAAGGAAACAACAAATGTAAAGGCTCTGAGATGGGAAAATAACTGGCCAGTGTAACCGAAGCAGTCAGCTGAAGATGAAAGCAGTCGGAGATGAGGTCAGAGAGGTGGGGGTGGAAGGGTCTGATGGAATTTGCCCTTTGTGGGCCATTGTAGGGACTTGGGAGTTTTATCTGGAATGAGATCATGATCAAGCAGATGAGTGACGCAATTGGACTGGTTTTAACAGGATCATTCTGGCATCCGTGTTTAGAAGAGATTATGTGGGGAAAGTCAGAAGAAGAGAGAAGAGTTAGCGGGCTTTGTAATAATCCAAGGGAGAGATAATGGAGTCCTGAGCCAGAGTGGGGGCAATGAGGACCATTTGGATTCTAGTTCTATTTTTAAGAGAGAACAACAGGATTTGCTATAGGACAGTGATTTTTCAACCAATGTGGCAAGAGGCACATTTGTATGACACAAGAATTTTAAAAACATGCAACACCCACCTGGTTGGTGTGGCTCAGTGGTTGAGCATCAAGCCATGAACTAGGAGGTCACGGTTCAATTCCTAGTCAAGGTACATGCCTGCACTGCTGGCTCGATCCCCAGTCAGGGGCGTGCAGGAGGCAGTTGATGGATGATTCTCTCTCATCATTGATATTTCTCTCTCTCTCTCCCTCTCCCGTCGTCTCTGTAAAAAATCAATAAAACATATTTTTTTAAAAAAAGATACCTAGGAATAAACATAACTAAAGAGACAAAAGACCTCTACTTAGAAAACTACAGGACGTTGACAAAAGAGATAGAGGAAGACATAAACAGATGGAAGAACATACCATGTTCATGGATTGGTAGAATCAACATCATTAAAATGTCCATACTACCCAAAGCAATCTATAAATTCAACAAACTTGCCATTAAAATACTAACGGCATATTTCACAGACCTAGAACGAACGTTCCAAAAATTCATCTGGAATAAAAAAAGACCCTGAATAGCTGCAGCGATCCTGAGAAAGAACAAAGTAGGTGGGATCTCAATACCAGCTATCAAGCTGTATTACAAAGCCACTGTTCTCAAAACTGCCTGGTACTGGCACAAGAACAGACATATAGATCAATGGAATAGAACAGAGAACCCAGAAATCGACCCGAACCAATATACTCAATTAATATTTGACAAAGGAGGCAAGAACATACAATGGAGTCAAGACAGTCTCTTCAATAAATGGTGTTGGGAAAATTGGACGGATACATGCAAGAAAATGAAACTAGACCACCAACTTACACCATACACAAAAATAAACTCAAAATGGATAAAGGACTTAAATGTACGGCAGGAAACCAGAAAAATTCTAGAAGAGTCCAAAGGCAACAAAATCTCAGACATATGCCGAAGCAATTTCTTCACTGATACAGCTCCTAGGGCACTTGAAACTAAAGAGAAAATGAACAAATGGGACTACATCAAAATAAAAAGCTTCTGCACAGCAAAAGAAACCATCAACAAAACAACGAGAAAACCCACTGTGTGGGAAAACATACTTGCCAATGACATATCTGATAAGGGCCTAATCTCCAAATTTATAGGGAACTCATACAACTTAACAAAAGGAAGATAAACAATCCAATAAAAAAATGGGCAAAGGACCTAAATAGACACCTTTCAAAAGAGGACATTCAGAAAGCCAAGAGACATATGAAAACATGCTCAAAGTCACTAATCATCCGAGAGATGCAAATCAAAACAACAATGAGGTACCATCTCACACCTGTCAGACTGGCTATCATCAACAAATCAACAAACGACAAGTCCTGGAGAGGATGCGGAGAAAAGGGAACACTCGCGCACTGCTGGTGGGAATGCAGACTGGTGCAGCCACTATGGAAGACAGTATGGAGTTTCCTCAAAAAACTGAAAATGGAACTCCCATTTGACCCTGTGATCCCACTTCTAGGAATATATCCCAAGAAACCAGAAACACCAATCAGAAAGGATATATGCATCCCTATGTTCATAGCAGCACAATTTACCATAGCGAAGAGCTGGAAACAGCCTGAGTGCCCATCAGTAGATGAATGGATTAGAAAAGTGGTACATCTACACAATGGAATATTACACTGCTGTAAAAAAGAAGGAATTCTTACCATTTGCAACAGCATGGATGGAACTGGAGAGCATTATGCTAAGCGAAATAAGCCAGTCAATGAAAGAAAAATACCACATGATCCCACTCATTTATGGATAATAAAGACCATTATAAACTGATGAACAAAAATAGATACAGAGGCAGAGCAACCTCAAACAGACTGTCAAACTACAGCGGGAAGGCCGGGGATGGTTGGGGGGCGGGAGGGGGGGGTAAGAGATCAACCAAAGGACTTGTATGCATGCGTATAAGCATAACCAATGGACATAAGACACTGGGGGACAGTGGAAGCTGGGGGAATGTCAAGAAGGGGGAAAAAGGGAAACATACATAATACTCTTTGTAATACTTTAAGCAATAAAACAATTAGCTTAGAATGTATTCTCCCACCTCAAAGCTGGCAGAAAATCCATAATAAACAAATCAAATATATAACCCATGTAAAAATGCATAAAGAGGCAAAAAGAGTGAGCCCTTAGTTTATATTATAACCTAATGTACCTGAGAAAAATGTGCCTCATCTCCCTCTGTTGATGTTGGGGATGGAGTCCTTGCAGTATCTTGAGAAAAGAGATTTTCTGAGACATGAGAGGATATGATATAGTAGAAAACTTTATTTCTGTGGAATTATATCCCTGGGATTCCATGGTCTCCTTTCCCTTAGTCTAGTCATAGAAGAAGTGTAGCTGGGGTTTCAGTAGAGCTAAAATCAGAGCTGGTGTCCAGAGTTTCTGTTCCATGTTGGAGCAGCGTCCAGCCCAGCATCAGGCTAGTTGCAGTCCATTAGTGTGTGTGGGTCCACATGGCTGTGGGCCACATGGGAGAATGCCAGGGAGCCAAGAGAGCGAGCCCTGAGCAACAAGAATCCCAAGGGCTCCAAAAGCACAAGAGAGCAAACATTGTTTAGTGCAGTGGTTCTCAACCTTCCTAATGCCGCGACCCTTTAATACAGTTCCTCATGTTGTGGTGACCCCCAACCATAAAATTATTTTCGTTGCTACTTCATCACTGTCATGTTGCTACTGTTATGAATCGTAATGTAAATATCTGATATGCAGGATGTATTTTCATTGTTACAAATTGAACATAATTAAAGCATAGTGATAAATCACAAAAAACAACCAATACAACAATAGCCATCCAGTGTGAATGAATAAAAAATATACCTATTTTTTTTTGTCAGATCTGCAAAATACATTTTTTGATTTGCCACAGAATTTTAGTAATTATTGACGTGAAAAAGGTTGGAAATTGTGGCTATAGGGCAGCGGTTCTCAACCTGTGGGTCGCGAACAATGAAAATACATCCTGCATATCAGATATTTACGTTACGATTCAGGAGAATCAAGATGGCGGCATAGGTTAACGCCGGAGTTTGCTGCTTTGAACAACTACTTCAAAAGTGAAACCAAAAAACGGAAGGGACATCACCCAGAACCACAGGAACGCTGGCTGAGTGGAAGTCCTACAACTAGGAGGAAAGAGAAACGCATACGGACACTCAGAGGAGGCGCAGTGCTGAAGTCAAATTCTGAGGTGCGGAGTGTGCGGAGCGGGCTGGCGGCGGAGGGCGGGTTGTTGTTTTCAATCGGGAGGGAGTCGCAGACTCTGAGCACCAGATCCGGGCGAGTCTTTAGGGACCCAGACTCAAACGGGAGAAGCGGGACTGTCTGGCTTCGGTCAGAGCGAGTGCAGCTTTCTCTCCGAGCTTTGCAGCGGGTGCTGGGACTCAGAGAGGCAGAGCCCCTTGGGACAGGACTGAGAGCCGCCATAACTGCTCTCTCCGGCCCACCCTGTTGATCCTGTGCGACCCGCCCCGCCCAAGCCCTGCACAGAGGCATTTGCCGGATAGCCTCAGGCAAAGGCTAGATTAGCACCTCCCTAGAGGACAGAAGTTCTCTCACTGCTGACACAGCTGATTCTCATAGCCACTTGGCCTGGAGGTCAAACCCTCCCTGGAATTAGCTACAACAATTAAGATTTATCTATAAGACTGCGAACAAAGACCACTAGGGGGTGCACCAAGGAAGCATAACAAAATGCGGAGACATTACGATTCATAACAGTAGCAAAATTACAGTTATGAAGTAGCAACGAAAACAATTTTATGGTTGGGGGTCACCACAACATGAGGAACTGTATTAAAGGGTCGCGGCATTAGGAAGGTTGAGAACCACTGCTAGGGTATAAGATTGAAATCGGGGTATAAGAGAAAGAATCAAGGGTGGGTATCTATATTAAATGGCTTTAAGCAAAAAATTATTCTGCTAAAGATGTTGCCAGTTGTTCACCTCCAGGATAAAGCTCAGACTCCTGAGCCTATCCTGGGAAGGTCTAGATACATGCTCTTAGCCTCTACACTTTTGCAAATATAGTTTTCTCTTTCTGAAAAGCCTTCCCTCACTCCCTTTCTCTGCTTTCTCCTATTCTCGGCCAGGATTTCCCTCAAGCAGCCCCTTCTCTGAAGACCTTTTCCCCCAATCCTCTATGCCCAATCTATCCCAATATTACATATAGTAAGGATGTTCACTTTCTCAAGTGAATACATATATCTTCCTAATCTTTTCCTCTTTATCCAAATGCCTTTATTCTCTGCAGATGGCTGCTTGCTCAACCTCCTCAATTCCTGTGCTCTAAGCCAACTACTGTGTGCCACTTTGGTTTTCCTTCTCTCCACCTCACAAGTGCTCTCATGCTACTTTTGCTTAGGAAGGGCGGGGGTATTCTAAAATAGATATTAATATTTGAAATTAAATGAAAATGAAAAGATTCAGATATTTTTCAAAAAGAAACAATAGGAGAAATCAGCGCCTAATAAAAATTACCTGTGGGGAAAAATAGCCTATGGGGAGGGAACAAAGGGGGAGAGACTGGGGTAGCAGCTGGACCACTGTAAATGTTTCATCTCTGGTTTTGTCTGTAGACCCATATAAATGTGTTAACTTTATACTAAAACTAGAGGCCTGGTGCACAAAATTTGTGCATGGGTAGTGTCCCTAGGCCTGGACGGAGATCAGGACCAATCAGGGCCTTCCAGCTGCTGGCCAGAGCTTCTCTTCCCTGGCTGCCGGCCTGGGCCTTCCTTCATTCCACGCTGCCCCCCAGTGGTCAGTGCACATCATACTGAGCAATCGAACTCCTGGTCTCCCAGTCGAACTCCCGAGGGGACACTGCATATTAGCCATATATATATATTCCAGGGAGCCAAGAGAGCAATATATATATCACTAATAAAAGGGTAATATGCTAATTAGACCAGGAGACCTTTCAGACGTCCTTCTGGACAAAGCCATGGTGGTGGGGCTGAGGCAGAGGCAGTCAGGCTAATATGCAAATCGACCAAACGGCGGAACAAACGGTCGCTATGATGCGCACTGATCACCAGGGGGCAGATGCTCAATGCAGAAGCCCTGAGCCAGGCTCACGGCTGGTGAGTGCAGCAGCAGTCGGACATCCCCCGAGGGCTCCCAGACTGTGAGAGGGCTGAGGGAACCCCTGAGTGCACAAATTTTGTGCATCAGGCCTCTAATTATATATATATATATATAGTGTATACACACACACACACACACACAATTTGCCCTGTTACAATACAGGAATGAAAGAAATCATGCCTGATGTTACTGAGCTTGTTGGTGTATATGTAGGGTATATATTGACTCATGGCTTAAAATTTGCTTAAGATATCCTACCAGTGACTCTGAATCTTCACATAGCATTATGTTAACAAAAAATAATTTTTAGTTTAATTTATAATTTTTAGAGAGAAAGAGAAACATCAATTTATTGTTCCACTTATGTATGCATTCATTGGTTGATTCTTGTATGTGCCCTGACTAGGGATGGAAGCCACAACCTTGGCATATCAGGATGATGCTCTAACCAACTGAGCTACCTTTGTTTTTAAATGG
Organism: Myotis daubentonii; assembly: GCF_963259705.1. NCBI lineage: Eukaryota > Metazoa > Chordata > Mammalia > Chiroptera > Vespertilionidae > Myotis > Myotis daubentonii. The sequence continues at coordinate 40,156,452 of NC_081861.1, forward strand.
GAAAAGATGAAAATGGAACATTAACATCCAAAATGCTGCCATTCATTCCTGTACATTTTGCCAAAGGTGGACTACAAAGCCAGTCTGGGCTTCCTAGCAACCAAGAAAATGGTTCTGTCCAGAACTTTCTCACCTTAAAACCTTGATTGACAACCTCTTGCTCAGGCAGCTCTATGGCAGTCTGTAGGCTTACAGGGCACACCTGGTCCAGCCCCTGCCCAGCTGTTCTGCTTTTTCCACCACCACCCAGCCAGGTGACCACTATAGTTGACACTCAACAACGGGGGTGGGGGGGGGGATTGTTAGGCCAACCCTCACGCAGTCAAAAATCCACACATAGACTCTCATAGCCAGTTAGCCTGGAGGTCAAATCACCCCCGGTATTGGCGACAACAATCAAGGCTTAACTACAACAAGACTGCGCACAAAGACCACTAGGGGTTGCACCAAGAAAAGATTAAAAAAATGCGGAGACAAAGAAACAGGACGCAAATGTCAGAAATGGAAGATATAGAGCTCAAAACCACACTTTTAAGGTCTCTCAAGAACTGTCTAGAAGCTGCCGATAAATGTAGTGAGATCCTCAAGAAATCTAATGAAACCCCTCGATGTTGTGATAAAGAACCAACTAGAAATTAAGCATACACTGACTGAAATAAAGAATATTATACAGACACCCAACAGCAGACCAGAGGGGCGCAAGAATCAAGTCAAAGATTCGAAATGCGAAGAAGCAAAAAACACCCAACCGAAAAAGAAAAATGAAAAAAGAATCCGAAAATACGAAGATAGTGTAAGGAGCCTCTGGGACAGCGTCAAGCGTACCAACATCAGAATTATAGGGGTGCCAGAAGATGAGAGAGACCAAGATATAGCACAGAGAACCCCAAACAAAAGGAATCCAAAGAGGACCACACCAAGACACATCATAATTAAAATGCCAAGAGCAAAAGACAAAGAGAGAATCTTAAAAGCAGCAAGAGAAAGAAACTCAGTTACCTACAAGGGAATACCCATACGACTGTCAGCTGATTTCTCAACAGAAACTTTGCAGGCCCGAAGGGAATGGCAAGAAATATTCAAAGTGATGAATACGAAGAACCTACAACCAAGATTACTTTATCCAGCAAAGCTATCATTCAGAATTGAAGGTCAGATAAAGAGATAAGGAAAAGCTAAAGGAGTTCATCACCACCAAACCAGTATTATATGAAATGCTGAAAGGTATCCTTTAAGAAGAGGAAGAAGAAGAAAAAGGTAAAGTACAAATTATGAACAAAAAACATGCATCTATCAACAAGTGAATCTAAGAATCAAGTGAATAAATAATCTGGTGATCATAGTAGAATCAGGGACATAGAAAGGGAATGGACTGACTATTCTTGGGGGGGAAAGGGGTGTGGGAGATGCGGGAAGAGACTGGACAAAAATCGTGCACCTATGGATGAGGACAGTGGGTGGGGAGTGAGGGCGGAGGGTGGGGCGGGAACTGGGAGGAGGGGAGTTATGGGGGGAAAAAAGAGGAACAAATGTAATAATCTGAACAATAAAGATGTAATAAAAAAAAAATCCACGCATAAATTTTGAATCTCCAAAAGGCAGTTCCCCTTTGGTATCCACCAGGGGATTGGTTCCAGGACCCCTGCCCCCATACCAAAATCCACAGATAAAAGTCTCATATAAAATGGCGTAGAACAATGCATACAGTCCTAGACCAATGCATAAGGCTGGCCCTCCACATCTGCACCATAGGATTCCAAACCGCGGGTGGAAAATACTGTTTTGGTTGAGTCCGCGGATGTGAAACCCGGGATCCAGAGGGTAAGTGAAAGCACACAGTTTAAAACCGTATAGTCCCAGGGTCTACTGCACTTCAAACAATTCAGCAAAGGCGTTCCCAGCCCAGGCGCAGGCGCAAACCCTTGGCGCTCAGACTTGTCGTCCCTCCCCCAGCCCTAAGAGTTAGACCCACCCACCCCGCTCCCTTGGCCTCCCAGTGCTTCTGCTTAGGTGTTTATGATCGCTGCCATCCTCACCCACGAAACAGGTGCCCCCGGCACACTGAAGGACTCCAAGGAACCCACCTACAGAAGACGCGCAAAGCGAACTGCATTTCCCAGGGCCGAGCCCGCGTTCCCACAGCTCCCTGGGAGCGCGCGAGGGGAGGGCCCGCCCGGAGGGGGTGGTGAATGCACCGCCTCAGTCCCCATAGCCCCACCCCGTCAGTGCCACTAAATACGTCCTTCCGCTTCCTTCTCTCTCTTTCTCCGCCATCGAGGTGCGCGCGTTCGCCTCTGCCTCACCATGGTAAGTCCATCCTTTACCATCCGCGTGGGGGAGGCTCCCCGAGTTCTCAGATCCCGCGAGTTGGCGTGCGCCGCGGGCTGCGCCGAGATGCGGGGGCCTTTTCGAGGCCTTTTGCAGGGAAGGCCGAGTTTGGGCCCTGCTCCAGTCGGCGGGCCTGGCGGGAAACTAGTAAGCAATCTAGCCCTTGGGGAGGGGCGGGCTGCCTGGCGCTGCGAGGTCTGACTGGGGTGCCCTGTGTGCCAGGCCGCCGCCTCGAGCGGGTTCCGCTTCCCGTCGCCCGAGCGAGCTGATTCTGGGGCAGAGAAGTGGGGGGGGGGGGGGCGGGGGACGACGCGGCAATCGTGGCCCAACTGCTGGCTGCCTATGACATGGACCTGGCATCGAGAATAGAATGGGGCTGCTGGTTCTCGTAAAGTTTTTTAAGTTGGCGGCCTGGAGCCTACCACATTTTGAGCTTCCAGGAGTTTTTTAGTCATTCCAGGGACTTGAGCTTTACCCTATGGAAGCTCCTGGAGCAAGGACACTGTGATACAAACCTCTGCCATTTGGGCATTCTTCGTAAGATGCCCACTGCGGACAGTCACTGGGTTTTTCCTGTGACGGTTCCCTGAGAAGTTTAAATTGAGCATAGGCTTCTGGGTATGGAGAAGATCCGTATTTGGTGTTTTATAGTTTTGATGGTTGATGGAAAATTTAATTTACAACTACTGAGAACTGGGAGATGGGTGTAGTCTTTGCCTTTTTTAAAATGGCCCCTAATATGCAAAGGTGTGTTGGGCCACAAGCGCCAGACTTTAGAGGAGCGTTCATGCTATTCCTCCAGGGTGTCCTGCAAACGGGGCGGGTCCGGGACATCGGTTGGGGTTAGGTGACCCGAGTACTTCATGAAAGCCAAAAGCTGCAAAGGGAAGTGGGGATAATCATCCTTGGAAAAGTTGCATTTTTAAGTAAAGTTAGAATTAATATCAAAATGATCGGCGGGTTAGAGTAGATCTACTGAATGTGGGGAACATTGTGTAAATCCTCATTACTTTTGTAATGAGCCTTGAATGAGGGGATACTCCTGTTTTACAAAGAAGGGTACTGAGACAGACTTGCAAGTTACACATTTAGTTTACTAAAAGCTGTGTTCTTTCCTGAAAACCTAGTTCCCCAGCTCTCACCATCCCTGATGTGGTCCTCCTCCAGAAGACTTGGGGTGCCCTAGACTCAACAGAAAGGATCAGGGTTTGACTCCCATCTTTGCACATTAATATGCTTCCTTTGGGGGCAGGTTACATACCTCCTGACTTTTTAACAATGGGAATTAAGGTCTCTGCCTGCAGAGAAGTTGCGAGAAATGAAACAAAGGGCATGATGGTTTTGGAGTTTAGGGGGTTGCTTTTGGTATATATTGAGTATTTAGATGTTTGTTGGATTGAGGAAGTTCTTGACTTTGAATATTTTCAGCAAGTTCTGATATTTCTAAGTTGATTGCATATCCTTCCCAGTCTTCCCACAAGACTTTCAGGATCAAGAGGTTCCTGGCCAAGAAACAAAAGCAGAATCGGCCCATTCCCCAATGGATTCGGATGAAAACTGGTAATAAAATCAGGTAAGGACCCTACCCTCCTATGTTTGTTTGTTTTTTTAATTTAAGATCGCTTTGGGGTCATAAGTAATTAAAAGTTGTATGCAATCCAGTTTATCCTGTGCCACCACTCTGAAATTTTTTAATGTACTTCCTCTGGATTTCTGGACATGACCCAGCCCACAGCTGGGCTTAGACACTCCTCCAATATTTGTTAATTTCCTGGTTGTCTTCATACTGGACCAGAACATAATATGGGAGGCTATGTAATTGCACAGCCCAGCAGGGAAGACCATGATGCTTCCCTAATCCATCTTTGAAATGTTTATCTTTTTTTTTAAAGATTGGAATATTGCCCTCCACTGCAGAAGTAGTTGAATTGATGGCTTTGGAAGAATAGGCATTATTAGAATTATTACAAAGTACTTCCAATCCCAGGTCATCTAGGCCAATTCCTGGCAAAACAGGCCTTAAAACTCCTGCATGCCTTTCAACCCCACTGCTTTTTGGAGACCCAGTGGTCCTTGAGATAGGTGTTTTTTTATTTGTTTGTTGTGTTTTTTTGTTTGTTTTGTTTTTGGAGATAGGTCTGGAAGGGGAAGAAAAATCAATGAGATTTACCCAAAGGCTCACTGCCAATGACAGCGCGGTGTGTTTAACAGCACCATGTGAAAATCACCACCCTCTATAGCCTTACATGCCACCACTTTGCTGCTTTTGGTATATTTGGTAATAAACGGTAGTCTTTATTATTTATGCATATTAATGTGTATGGGGGATATCTCATTGTTACAGGTGCAACTAGAATTTAAAGCACATGGCGTTGCCATCATACAGTACTGAGAAAAGAGCATTGAGGCACTTGGTGAAGTGGTTTGTTTGGCAGCTCAGCCCTTCTACAAGTTTGATGGATTTCTGTTGAGAACATCAGGCATTCATAGTAAAGCACCCCCCCCCTTTTTTTTTAGCATAGCTACATGAACATCAGTTTCTCTAATGGTGGTGGGACCTGCTTTTGGGTTGTAAGGATTGAAAGAAATGTATGTGAAGCTTGGTGCCTGCGTTTATCAATATTAGCGTCTTGCTCTGTGAACTCCTAGAGCTGGGGAAGTATTTTATATTTATCATTGCACACTTTTGGTCCAGAGAATTGGCACAGTAGAATTATTTTTCTATCAACTCAGCTGTCTTCAGACTTAAAGTATATTGAAAGCAGGTTGCAATTACAGTGCTTCATTTTGTGGAAGTACTGCCATTATCCTGCTGAAAGAAAATCTTGTGTTAGTCATTTTGATTTTGCCTTTATGAGGGTAAAATCATGGCAGGCTTACATGGACAGTTCAGAGATGGCTTTAGCTCTGCAAATCACTTTTTGCTATTAAAGTGAGAGAGAGTGTTGATATATTGTAAAAATTACGCAGGAACTGTGTGTGTGTGTGTGTGTGTGTGTGTGTGTGTGTGACACCCATTATGTAGGAATGACTGTTTTTGATGTATTTCAAAATATACATGTCTCTGTCTAAGTCTACCTCAGGTCTGTTGAATCAAAGTTGGGTGAGCATACACTTGGGGAGGGGAGAGCTTCCCCACTGCTTCAGTACCACATAAGAACCAGTGTCTTCATACCCTGGAATCATTTTGAGAGGTAAAAATTTGATTTGACTAGTTCTTAAACATCTAGCAAATCATTTTTTACTCTCCAAAAAGAGCTCCAAACTTGTGAACGGAAAGAAAAGCCTGGACCCTTTACCTTTCAAGGATATTGTGGTACATGAAAAGGCAAAGTTTCTGGTGAATGAGAGCAGCTAAATTGAGGTCAAACTGTTTTTGTAACTTGGAATTTCCTTCTGTGTAGGTACAACTCGAAGAGGAGACATTGGAGAAGAACCAAACTGGGCCTATGAGAAATCACACATGAGAGATGACTCACATATTTATGCTGTATCCAGGTTGCCTACACCCTCAAATGATTGAAAAGATGCTACTGCCTGGACAGTTGGGGCATTTTAATTGGAAGACTAATGAACTTGTGACTTTGCTCTGTTGATTTTTTCCTCCTGAAATAGAAGGTTGATTCAGTAATAAATGTGAGCTCTTTTAAACTGCTGTTGTATTCTGGTTTGTATTGAATGACACAAGTGTTCTCTGGCTACTAAGTACTTCAGCATGGCTTATGTGAGTAAGAAATGGATTTTTAAATTTTTATTTTATTGTTATTAATCCTCACCCAGGAATATGTTTTTATTGATTTTAAGGAGAAACATCAATCAGTTGCTTCCTGTACACGCCCTGATGGGGAATTGAACCCACAACCTTTTGGTGCATGGGATGACACTCCAACCGAGAGCCTGTACACAGCTAAATTTTTATTGTAATTAAATAGCTCCATGTGGCTAATGACTTTTATACTTTCTGTTATGAGGAGAGCATATTTTTTTATCCTCGTGCCTGAGGGTAGCACATTCTTTTTAAAATGAACAGCATCTTTATATGCTCTTCCTCAATACAAGTAGGAATCATCTGAACCAGAGGTTGACAAACTGGTCTGCTGCCTGATTTTGTATGGCTTATGAACTAGATTTCTGCAATTTTAAATGGTTGAAAAAAAATACTTTGACACTAAAGAAATAAAATTTATTGGATATTTATGTGCTGTGCACTATTCTAAGCACTTGGGATTAATCAGTTGGATTTGTCTAATAATATGCAAATGGCTAATGATAGGCCATTATGCGGGCCATGTCAAATGTCTGGAGAAGGTGGGAAGTAGCAAGTGTCCTCATAGCTTTGGAATTAGGGTGGAACTGCAGTGAGGGAAAGGGGAGTTCTTCGGGTCTGAATCTCAGCTGGAAGAAGGGCTCATTCACTTCCTTCAGGTCCAGAGGTAGCAGCTAATTTCAGCAGATACTATACCATCACACCTTAGAGTTCTTTTTGTTTTCCTTGTTTAAATTACTGGCATGCGGTTTCCCTTAATTTGAACTTGACTTTTAAACAGTATATAATGATGTATCTCAGCAGTTTTGAGGCTACATGACATCACAACAGACTGCAAGATTAAATAAGAGAATTTAGTTGTCTACTGTTAAGGCAAATATTAAGGAGATCTGCAAAAATGTAAAATAGCACTAATATTAAAAACTTTAATGATTTTTTTAAAAAAATAATGTATTATTTTTTAGTAGGACAAAATTTTGAAGCAATTCTTTACTCAAATTTATCCTATTAAAGAGTTATTTTATTTTTCAGTTACAGTTGATATACAATATATTAGTTTCAGGTGTACAACATAGTGATTACATATTTATATAATTTACCAAGTGATCACCTTAATCTAGTCCCCTCTGACACTACATAGTTATTAGAACATCCCTTATGCTGCACTTTACAATCCCATGACTTTTCTAAATAACTTTTTTTAAAGGTTTATTTTATTAGGGAAACATTGATTTGTTCCACTTAATTTATGCATTCATTGGTTGATTTTTGTATGTGCCCTCACTAGGGAACAAACCCACAACCTTGGTGTATTAGGACAATGCTCTAACCAACTGACCTGCCTGCCCAGGGTCCCCCATGAATATTTTGTCTTTTTGGTTTTAACATTTTACAGAGAGGAAGGGAGAGAGATCGATCAGCTGCCTCCTGCACACCCCCTACTGGGAATCAATCCCGCAACCAAGGCATATGCCCTTGACCAGAATCAAACCTGAGACCCTTCAGTCCAAGGGCCGATGCTCTATCCACTGAGTAAACTGGTTAGGGCCTCCCCATGACTATTTTGTAACTACCAATTTATGGGTAGTTACAAGGCTGTAACTACCTTAATTTATACTTAATTTCTTCACCCAACCTCCCATCTCATCTGGCAACCATTAAAATGTTTTCTGAGTGTATGTTTTGGTCATTAGTTTTTTAGATTCGACACTTAAAATCATGTCATTTGTCTTTCTCTGGCTTATTCCACTCAGCACAATACACTCTAGGTCCATCCATGTTGCAGATGGCAAGATTGCATTCTTTTTTATGGCTGAGTCATTCCACTGTATGTAGGCACCACTTTATCCATTTGTCTATTGATGAGCACTTAGGTTGCTTCCATGTCTTGGCTATTAATTATAAAGGCAACAATGAACATATGGTTGTACGTATCTTTTCAAATTACTGTTTTGGGTTTCTTCAGGTAAATACCCAGAAGTGGAAATCTTAGTGTCTTATTACAGCCTTAATTAAAGTCTATTTTGTCTGGTATAAGTATTGCTATCCCAACTTTTTTTCTTTCCATTTTCATGAGATAATCTTTCATTCTACTTTCACTCTGTCTTTGGATCTGAAGTGTCTTGTAGACAGTATGTTTAAGGGTCTTGTTTTCTTATCCATTTAGCCACCCTGTGTCTTTTGATTGGAGCATTTAATCCATTTGTATTTAAAGTAATTGTTGGTGTGTATTTATTGCCAATTGATTTATATATTATATAATAGTTTTTTTTAATCAATTGATTTTTTGAGAGGAAGTGACAGATTCTGGTATGTGCCCTGATTGGGGGTGTTGAACCCACAACCTTGGCGTTATTGGGATGATGCTCTAACCCAGTGGTCTGCAAACTCATTAGTCAACAGAGCCAAATATCAACAGTACAATAATTGAAATTTCTTTTGAGAGACAAATTTTTTAAACTTAAACTATACAGGTAGGCACATTGTTATTAACTTAATTAGGGTACTCCTAAGCTGGCCTTCGCTAAAAACGCCCTCGATCTGATTGAAACTTCGTGGCAGAAGTCGCACTGTACGTGCGCGCCCGCACTCAAGGGGCCAAAGAGCCGCGTGTGGCTTGCAAGCCGCAGTTTGCCAACCACTGCTCTAACCAATTGGGGTGCTTGGCCAGGGCCTTGATTTGTATTTTTGGTCTTTATTTTCTTAAAGAAGACCCTTTAACCTTTTAAAATTGATTTTTAGAGGGGACGGGAGTGGGAACATTGGTAGGCTGTCTCCTGCATGCTCCCAACCCAGGCATGTCCCCTATCAGAAATTGAATCTGCAACCTTGTGAACGGGATGACACCCAACCAACTGAAACACACTGGCCAGGACTTTAACATTTCTTGTAATACTGGTTTAGTGGTGATGAGCTCTAGCTTTTTCTTGCCTGGGAAATTAAGATTCTCTTTGTCTTTAATCTTTGCAAATTATGACATGTCTTGGTATAAGGTTCTTTGGGTTCATCTTGTTTGGAACTCTCCACTTTCTGGACTTGTATGTCTATTTCTTTCACCAGGTTAGGGAAGTTTTCCATCAGTTAGGTCCTGTTAGCCAGGTTGGTGGAGACTCAGATGTGGTGCCAACCTGTTGGTTGTGTGGGGGAGGGTTCAGCAAAGGAACAGTGGCCTCTGCTACAGCTCAACGAAAGTGAGTCCCTAGTTAGTCAGTGTGTATGGGCCATTTCAGAGGAATGCCTGTGACTCCAGCAGCCCTCTGTCTCACTCAGCCAAAATCCCCGCTGGTGTTCACAACCAGAAGTTACAGAGACCTCCCAGCATTGGAACTTTGGGCTGGGCTCCTGGCGTGTGGCTGGGGACCCCTTGCTCCTCAGGGGGACCTCTAAAGCGGATATATTCCTGACTTTAATTGCCATACATGGGTGTGGGACCAGCCCTATCTGTACTCTACTCCTCCTACCAGAACACTGGCTTTCTCTACAAACCTTGAATAGGTAAGATTAGAATTGAAAGAGAAAGGAACTTGGGCACCAGTGTTGGCTGGCTGTGTGTAAGGGGTTTCTTTTGAGCCTGGGAGTTGGACACAGGTTCTGGTTCCAGTGGCCTCTCGCTAGGTTGTACAATTGCTAGTACTAGTTTCCTCATCTGGAGAACTAGGTCTGTGCTTCCTGAAGGGAGAAGTGGATTTATATTTACCCACAAGAAGTGCAATATAAGATGTCAGCCTTTGTAAGATAATGCAGTCACCCCTGTGGTGATTCCTTGATGGCTTACTGAGAAGCAGGCAGCACCAGAGTGGTCAAGAGTTGGCAGATTCAAATCTTCACTATTCACCAGTTGTAAGCCTCAGTGTCACCTGCAGCATGAGGCCAGTGGGACCTCCCTCAGAGGCCTATGACCATGAAATGTAATAATGCACTAAAGCACTTGATTCAGTGTCTGGCTAGGAAAAGAAGAGGAATGAGGAGTGAGCAGGATGAAGGTTGATGTGGATCCCTCCCCTGCAGACATGTGCTATATGCTGGATAAAGCAGAAGGAAGACACAGCAACCAAAGATAGTGGGGAGGGGCAGTTCGTCATGGGAGAAGTTAGGCGGAAATGGTGCTCACTGACAGGCTGCTTGTCCAAGGCTGTTGATGGGGACTGGCAGGAGCAGCAAGTAGGACCGGATGCGGCTCTCAGCCTGACCCTAAGTGAAACTTCTCTTGATCAATTTGAATAATTGATTCCAGAAGGGCTGATAATTTAGATGTTTCATAGAGTCAGTTGCATTTAATAGTAGCAGTGAGGGGCCCTGGCCGGTGTAATTAAGTAGTTAGAGCATCGGCCTGCACATCATAAGGTCTTGGGTTTGATTCCTGGTCAAGGGTGTGTACCTGGGTTGCAGGTTCAATCCCCAGCCCTAGTTGGGAGGGTGCAACCAATCGATGTCTCTTCACGTCAATGTTTCTCTCTCCCTCCTTACACACTCTTTAAAAAGCAATGGGAAAAATATCCATTATCAATAAAAAAGTAGTTAAGGAACAGAAAAAACACCAGCAACATAGGCCTGGCCAGAGTCATTCTAGAAGCAAATAAAAAGGGAAAGTTAAAAAAGTTAACATTCTTCAATGAAAAACCTCACTGCTATCAAAACTGGAATTATAAGCTATTTTTTTAAAGTTTTTTTTTTAAATTATAACATGCATACAAAAAGTGCACTTATAAGTGTATAGCGTGATACATTTTCACAGGGTGAATCCAATTGCATCGCTACAACCCAGATCAGGAGACAGACCATGATCAGTATCCCGGAAGCCCCTCCTTGGGTCCCCTTTCCAGTCACTATTACCCCAAATGTAACCACTATCCTAACATCTAACAGCATAGATTACTCTTGCCTGTTTTTACATTTTCTATAAATGAACTAAACTGCACTTTTGTCTTCTTTTGCTCACTATAATCACATATTGACCCAAGTTATTGTGTGTAGTTTGCATCGGTTTCATTGCTGCATAGTGTTCTAGTGTGTGCATACACCACAATTTATTTTCCTGTTGATAGGTATTTATATAGTTTCCAGTTTGGGGCTTTTATCACTAGTGTTGCTGTGAACATCTTTGTACATATCGTTTGTCAAACATGTATGCATCTCATTACAGGTGATTTAGGTTTCATTTTTGTATTTCTTAGGCTGTATAGATACAACAAAAATGCTTTTATTGGTTGTGTATATATAAGTGAAATGGTATCTTGTCTTTAAACTTTTTAAAGAATGTGTAATTAAAAGAAAGCTAAAATTTCTACAATGAGTATATTTATAATCTGAAAAACATTTTTTAAAGAACAGGAAAATTAACTTTCGGTGTTAGAATAGAGCCATTCATATATGTTGCGTGCGCTGTCTATATACATATACATATATATTATTTCAGAGAGGGAGAGAGAGATAGAAACATCAATGATGAGAATCATTGATCGGCTGCCTCCTGAACGCCCCACACTGGGAATCAAGCCTGCAACCCAGGCATGTGCCCTGACCAGTAATCGAACAGAGACCTCCTGGTTCATAGTTTGATACTGAGCCATGCTGGCCAGCCAATTGCGTTTTGTTTTTTTTTTAAAGCAAAAGAGGAATCTAATACAAGCCTTCATAGATGTCTCATGGAACCCAAGGAAGGGGGCAGCCAGGCTTCAAAAGGCCAAAACTAGGGCTTTGAAGCCATTGAGAAGCCAGGCAGGCTGCTCTCTCCCTTAGGACCTTTCTTATAGCTTCTTTCTGCATGTCCGCGTTACTCTTGTCCCACTTGGCAGACCAGCCTCGTCTCCTCTAGCACAAGGCCAAACGTGGCCTCCTCTCTGTCTCAGGTTAGCTGGCCCCTGGGAATGGGTGGGAATAATTGAATCCTAATAGCATTATCATGAGAGGGTGAGCCTGAATGGCCCAGTCAGCTGTGGCTGAGGGGGCAGGGTCCTGTATAATCATGACTGCTCTGTGGGTGGGCTGGGTGGTCTCCAGAGAGAGCAGTGTGGAATCAAGCCTGCAACCCAGGCATGTGGGCTGAACAGGCATCCCCAAGAGCATTTACTCCAGTGGAGCTCTGAGCTGGAAACCAGACCTGTGTGCTAATCCTGGTGTTGCCTCAAGAAATACCTTATGTCTCTGGACCTTTATCTCTTCCTTTTACTAGTGTTCACCCAGTGCTTTCTGCAGGCCTTTCTGCTGGTTTTTGTTTAAGTTTGCTTTTCTGTGGGTATTTTCAGAAGCTTCCAGGAATACCAAGACATGGGAAAGATAACATGTCAAATAAACAAGAGAGAATCCTGAAACAAATTAGACAGGCCGATGAGCTGTGGGATTTGAAAAAGACATACCCTTTTGAGCTAAAAACAAATTCTTGGGTTTGGACTGCAAAGATAGGCATCCAAGCTACAATCAAATGCTCCTGAGATTCAGGAACTCCCCTGAGTCTTATCTGAAGCTGCTCCTTCTGGAGGGAGCCTTTGTAATTGAGTTCCAAATAACACAGGGTAGAGGTTGTGATTGAAAACATTGAAAAAAAGAAAGTAACCATAGGAGAAACAGTACAGGGTATATAGCAACTCTGTAATATTCATGCAACCTTTCTGTAAATCTAAAACAAAATAGCCAATCAAACACCCAAGGATTAAATTGGTTACGTATGCATTTTCTTTTTAAAAAAATATTTAAAGTTTTTGCCCTGGCCCGTGTGGCTCTGTTGGTTGGGCATTGTCCCATGTACAAGAAGGTTGTTGGTTCAATTCCCAGTTAGGGCACATACCCGGGTTGTGAGCTTGATTGCTGGGGTTCTTGTTCCAGGATCTAGAAGGGTTCAGCAATCTGGAGAAAGGCTGTGTGTAACTTAAAGAGTCCTGAGACGAAGCATAATTTTGAAAGGCATTTGGAGGTCGGAGCTTAGCTAAAAGGAACTAAGATCTCCACATCTCAGGACCCCATGCTTTTTATTAACACAAATTGTCCTGAGGCAAGGCAGAGATCTACACTTCAGAGGGGTAGGGTTTCATATACAGAGTCCATTGTCTGGGGAAAATCAGCCTGCGGCTGTCCAGGTGTTTGGCCAGTAAGAGGCAATAACATGTAGATTAAGATGCCCTGAGCTGTCTGGCAGCAAGCAATCATCCCTTTTCAGATTTGGGGAAATGCCTTCAGCCATTCCCAATAGGTGACAACACATGTGACTCAGCCCTTTTTGAGTCCCCAAGTTCCATCAACCTTTTGATGAAACTCTTGCAATTATGACATGCTGGAATTGGCTTCTGGCACTTGATCCCTGGTAGGGGGTATGCAGGAGGCAGCCAATAGATGTTACACTCTCACATCGATGTTTCTTTCTCTCCCTCTCTAAAAATCAATTTTAAAAAATCTTTAATTTGTTTTTAATTTTTCAATTACAGTTCACATTCTATATTATGTTAGTTTCAGATGTACAGCATAGTGGTTACACATTTATATAACTTACAAAGTGATTCCCCCCCAATAAATGTAATACTCACCTGACACCATATATAGTTATAGTACCCACCTGGCCCCATACATTATTACAGTATTGTAGAGTATATTCCCTATGATGTACTTTACATCTCCATGACTATTTTTTAACTACCAGTTTGTACTTTTTAATCCCTTTACGTTTTTTCACCCAGCCCCACCCCCTTCATCTGTCAACCATCAGTTTGTTCGCTGTATCTATGAGTTTGTTTCTGCATTGTTTGTTCTTTTTTGTTGTTGTTAATCCTCACCTAAGGATATTATTCCATTGATTTTTGGACAGAGCAGAAGGGAGGGGGAGAGACAGAGAGAGAAACATCGATGTGAGAGTGACACATCGATTGGTTGCTGCCCACAAGGGGCCCTGACCAGGGCCGGGGAATCAAGCCTGCAACTGAGGTACATGACCTTGACTGGAATCGAACCCGGGACCCTTCAGTCTGCAGGGCGACGTTCTATCAACTGAACCAATCTGGCTAGGGCATGTTTGTTCATTTTTTGGTTGTGTATATATAAGTGAAATGGTATCTTGTCTTTAAAAAAATTTTTTTTATTGATTTTTAGAGAGAGAGAGAAGAAGAGGAAGAGGGAGAGAGAGAAACATTGATCAGCTGCCTCCTGCATACCCCCTACTGGGGATCAAACCTGCAACCCAGGCATATGCCCTGACTGGGAATCAAACCGGCAAATTTTCAGTGCACAGAATGATGCCCAACCAACTGAGCCACACTGGCCAGGGCGGTGTTTGTATGACCTATTTTACTTAGCATAGTATGCTCTAGGCGAACCTTTTGAGCTTAGCGTGTCAGCATTTTGAAAAACCCTAACTTAACTCTGGTACCGTGTCACATACAGAAATTTTTTGATATTTGTAACCATAGTAAAACAAAGACATATTTTTGATATTTATTTTATATATTTAAATGCCATTTAACAAAGAAAAATCAACCAAAAAAATGAGTGCGCGTGTCACCTCTGACACACGTGTCATAGGTTCGCCATCACTGCTCTAAGTTCATCCGTGTTTTTGCAAATGGTAAGATTTCATTTTTTTTTTTTAATCCTCATCAGAGGACATGCTTTGAGAGAGGAAGTGGGAGAGACACATTTATGTGAGAGAGAAAATTGATCAGTTGCCTTCTGCATGCTCCCCTGGGGATCAAACCTGCAACCAGCAATTTTTCAGTGCATGGGACAATGCTCAACCAACTGAGCCACTCAGACTGGGCAGATTGCATTTGTTTTTATGGCTGAATAATATTCCATTATATATATATATATATATATATATATATATATATATATATATATATATATATATATATATATATACTAGAGGCCCGGTGCACAGATTCATGCACTGGTGGGGTCCCTCAGCCTGGCCTGCTGGGATCAGGCTGAAACTGGCTCTATGATATCCCCTGAGGGATCCTGGATTGCAAGAGGGCACAGGCCAGGCCAAGGGACCCCACCAGTGCACAGTTGGGGCTGGAAAGGGACCACGGGAGGGCTCCAGGGGGGCTCCAGGGCATGTCCGGCCCATCGCGTCCAGTCCCGATTGGCCAGACCCCAGCAAGCTAACCTACTGGTTGGAGTGTCTGCCCCCTAGTGGTCAGTGTGCATCATAGCGACTGGTCAAACTGTTGAACGGTCAGACACTTAGCATATTAGGCTTTTATTATATAGGATGCCACCTTTTCTTTTTCCAATTGTCTATCAATGGATACTTAGACGTCCATATCTTGGCTATTATAGATGACTAGAGGCCCAGTGCACGGAATTCGAGCATGGGTGTTGTCCTTAGGCCTGGCTGGTGATCGAAGCACGAGCGTCTGGTGTGGAAGGGCAGATCCCAGCTGACCTCTGGGCCCTGGGCAGCACCTGAGCCCCCGAGTCCCCACACGCCCCCCTCTGCTTAAGTCACGGCGCCTGAGTCCCCACATGGAGATGCGGCGAGTGTAGCTGGACACTGTGAGGTGGGGCTCAGCATGGGCCTCTGGACCACCCAGCAGCGCCGCACGAAAGCCGGGCAGGCAGCATGCTCTCTCCTGGCTGGCCTCGCAGACCAGCTCCTGCATGAACCCACAGGGAGCCCAACCAGCCCCTGTGGTCCCGGTAGCTGCAGCCTGGCTCACCCAGGAGATGCCGCACGGGTGCGGGGTGGGCGCCTGGCACCTGAGCGTGGGGGCTTCCCCTGCACGTGAGCCCTGGTGTCCTGGGGGAGGGTAGCAGGGGGAGTGAGAGTGGTGTGGCAGGCACCCCACATTCTCACCACAACTTCGTCCCCATCACCCCTGCCCCCAGGTAACTGATGAGTGGTTGCAGCACATCACCAACGCCCACCATGTTCCATGCCTCCCCCTCCCGGTGGTCATCACACGTCATAGGGAGCGGTCGAACTCCCAGTCAAACGACGGCCCAAGGAGACAGTTTGCATATTAGGCTTTTATCATATAGGATGTTGCAATGAATATAGGGATGCATATTATCTTTTCAAATTAGTGTTTCTGTTTCTTTTGGATAAGTACCCAGAGGTGGGATTGCTGGGTTATATGATAGTTCTATTTTTAATTTTTTGAGGCACCTCCATGCTGTTTTCCACACACCAGTCTGCATTGCCACAAACAGTGCATGAAGGTTCCTTTTTCTCCACATCCTCACCAACACTTGTTTGTTGATTTATTGATGATAGCCATTCAGATGGGTCTGAGGTGATTTCTCATTGTGGTTTTAATTTACATTTATCTGATGATTACTGACTTTGAGTATCTTTTCATATGTCTGTTGACCATCTCTATGTCCTCTTTGGAGTACTGAGCTACTCAGCCAGGGACCTCTGCTCATTTTTGAATCAGATTGGGTTTGTGTTGTTTTTTGGTGTTAAGTTGTATGAGTTCTGTATATATTTTGGATATTAACCCCTTATCGGACATATCATTAGTGAATATGTTCTCCCATTCAGTAGGTTGTCTTTTCATTTTGTTGATGGTTTCCTTTACTGTGCAAAAACTTTTAATTTGATATAGTTTCATTTATTTTTTCTTTTGTTTCCCTTGCCCAAGGAAACATATCCCAAAAAATATAACCAAGAGCAATGTCAAAGAGTTTATTGCCTGTGTTTTCTTCTAGGAGTTTTATGGCTTTGGATCTTACATTTAAGTCTTTATTCCATTTTGAGTTTATTTTTGTATATGATGTAAGAAGGAGATCTAGTTTCATTTTTTGCATGTAGCTGTACAGTTTTCCTAACACCATTTATTTAAGAGACTGTCTTTACCCTATTGTATATTCTTTTTTTGTTTTATTGCTTAAAGTATTACAAAGAGTATTACATATGTCTCCTTTTTTCCCCCCGCCCTTGACAATCCTGTGGCCTCCCCTACCCCCCAGTGTCTTATGTCCATTGGTTATGCTTATATGCATGCATACAAGTCCTTCGGTTGACCTCTTACCCCCTCCCTCCTGCCCCCCAACCCTCCCCGGCCTTCCCGCTGCAATTTGACAATCTGTTTGAGGCAGTTCTGCCTCTGTACCTAATATTGTCCATAAGTTTATAATGGTCTTTATTATCCATGAATTAGTGAGATCATGTGATATTTTTCCTTCATTGACTGGCTTATTTCACTTAGCATAATGCTCTCCAGTTCCATCCATGCCGTTGCAAATGTTAAGAGTTCCTTCTTTTTTACAGCAGCATAGTATTCCATCGTGTAGATGTACCACTTTTCTAATCCATTCATCTACTGATGGGCACTCAGGCTGTTTCCAGATCTTAGCTATGGTGAATTGTGCTGCTATGAACATAGGGGTGCATATATCCTTTCTGATTGGTGTTTCTGGTTTCTTGGGATATATTCCTAGAAGTGGGATCACAGGGTCAAATGGGAGTTCCATTTTCAGTTTTTTGAGGAAACTCCATACTGTCTTCCATAGTGGCTGCACCAGTCTGCATTCCCACCAGCAGTGCACGAGTGTTCCTTTTTCTCCCTGTCCTCTCCAGCACTTTTCGTTTGTTGATTTGTTGATGATAGCCATTCTGAAAGGTGTGGGATGGTACCTCATTGTTGTTTTGATTTGCATCTCTCGGATGATTAGTGACTTTGAGCATGTTTTCATATGTCTCTTGGCGTTCTGAATGTCCTCTTTTGAAAGGTGTCTATTTAGGTCCTTTGCCCCTATTGGATATTCTTGTCACAGATTAATTTACCATAAAGGCGTGGGTTTATTTATGGGCTCTCTAGTCTATTTCATTGATCTATATGTCTGTTTTCATGCAAGCACCAGGCTGTTTTGATTACTATGGCCCTTTAGTATAGTTTGATATCAGGTAGCATAATACCTCCAACTTTGTTGTTGTTGTTGTTCTTCTTCTCCTGCTTCTTCTTTTTTAAAATATATATTTTATTGAAGAAAGGAAGGGAGAGAGAAACATCAATGATGAGAGAGAATCATTGATTGGCTGCCTCCTGCATGCCCACCACTAGGGAGTATCAAGCCTGCAACCGGGCATGTGCCCTAGGCTGGAAGCAAACCTGGGACCCTTTAGTCTACAGGCTGATGCTCTATCCACTAAGCCAAACCGGTCAGGGTCCCATTGGTTTTTAGAGAGAGTGGAAGGGAAGGGGAGAGACAGAGAGAGAACCATCTATGTGAGAGAGAACCATCGATGTGAGACAGACACATCGATTGGTTATTGCCCACACAAGCCCTGACTATGGCCGGGGATCGAGCCTGCAACCTAAGTATGTGCCCTTGACCAGAATCATACCCAGGACCCTTCAGTCCATACTGACTAGGGTTTCATTGATGTTTCTATCTCTCTCTTCCTTCCTCTCTGAATTCAATAAAAAATATATTTAAAAAATATAGTAATATTGTGCTACAGACTGGCTGTGGCAATTAAATGAGACAGTGTGTTAAAAGTGCTTGGTTTGCTCTAGCCAGTTTGGCTTAGTGGCTAGAGAATCGGCCAGTGGACTGAAGGGTTCCAGGTTCAATTCCAATCAAAGGCACATACCTCCCTTTCAGGCTCCTCCCCAGCACAGGCCCTGGTCAGGGCTTGTGCAGGAGGTGACCAATCAATGTGATTCCCTCATGTTGATGTTTCTCTGTGTCTCTCCCTCTCCCTCTCCCTTTCTCTCTCTCTCTAAAAAAATCAATGGAAAAATATCCTTGGGTGAGGATTAACAAAAATAAATCTTCTATATATGTAAAAGACTAATATGCAGTGTCCCCTAGGGAGTTCGACTGACTGGGAGTTTGATCACTTGCTATGATGTGTGCTGACCACCAGAGGGCAGCGCAGAATGAAGGAAGGTCCCAGCTGGCAGCCAGCAGTTGGGGAAGGGAGGCCCCAGCCGGCGGGTGGCAGCTGCTAGGGACCCTACCCGTGCACGAATTTCATGCACTGGGCCTCTAGTTAATAAATAAAAATGTTTGGTTTATTGTCAGGACTTAGTAACTGACATTTTGAAGAACACTAGAGACAGTATATTTTTTCATCATCTATTACTGGGTAACAAACTATCCCAAAACGTAGTGGCTTAAAACAGACATTTTGTTTCTATCACATTTTTGTGGGTCAAGAACTTGGGCAGGCCTTGGCTGGGTGGCAGGGACTAGAGCAGCCGTGGGCAAACTATGGCCCGCGGGCCGGATCCAGCCCGTTTGAAATGAATAAAACTAAAAAAAAAAAGACCGTACCCTTTAATGTAATGATGTTTACTTTGAATTTATATTAGTTCACACAAACACTCCATCCATGCTTTTGTTCCGGCCCTCCGGTCCAGTTTAAGAACCCATTGTGGCCCTCCAGTCAAAAAGTTTGCCCACCCCTGAACTAGAGGACCCACTTCTAAGATGGCTTCTTCACTCATGTGCTGAGCACCTTGGTGCTCCTTGGTCTCTCTCCAGATGGCACATTATCCACCAGGGCCTCTCCATGTGACTCGGGCTTCTCATGGTGTGGTGATCTCAGCTCAGGGCAGTTGAGTGCTTACATGGCAGTTGGCTTGACTGAGTGTCCCAAGAGACAGGAACTGAAAGCTGCCAGTCTCTTAAAACCTGGAGCCTGAAACTGACACCAGGACCAGCTTCATGGTCCTGTGACCTGTGCAGCCACACAGGGCCCTGTACTTAGTTTGATGCACTGATTTTGCCATCTTGACATTAAAAAAATTTATTAATATTAAGTTGGCATACAATATATATTAGTTTCAGGTGTTCAACATAATGAATATATATAATAGAGGCCTGGTGTATGAAATTAGTGCACTGGGGAAGGGGGGCCTCAGCCCGGCCTGCACCCTCTCGCAGTCTGGGAGCCCTAGCAGAATGTCCCTGTGGGGGGGCGGGCCTAAGCCAGCAGTCAGACATCCTTAGTGCTGCCACAGAGGCAGGAGAGGCTCCCACCACTGCTGCTGCACTCGCCAGCAGTGAGTCTGGCTTCTGGTTGAGCAGTGCTCCCCGTGTGGGAGCACGCTGACTACCAGGGGGCAGTCCTGCATTGAGCATCTACCCTCTGGTGGTCAGTGTGTGTCATAGCCACTGGTCATTCTGCCATTCAGTTGATTTGCATGTTAGCCTTTTATTATATAGGATATATTATGATGTGTTCATCACACAGGTTTTTTTAAATGTTTTTATTTATTTGAGAGAGAGAGGAAATGAGGGAGGGAGGAAGAGAGAGAGAGACATCGATGTGAGAAACACTGACTGGTTGCCTCCCATGAATTTTTTTTTTTAATTGATTTTTTACAGAGAGGAAGGGAGAGGGGTAGGGAGAAACATCGATGAGAGAGAAACATCAATTGGCTTCCTCCTGCACACCTCCCACTGGGGATGTGCCCACAACCAAGGTACATGCCCTTGACCGGAATCGAACCTGGGACCTTTCAGTCCGCAGGCCGACACTCTATCCACTGAGCCAAACCTGTTAGAGCCACCACTGAGTTTAATAATCATCTATCATTGTACAAATTATTTGAATAGCATGGAATATATTCCCTGTGCTGTACACTACATTTTCATGGCCTAAAAATGTAGAATACTTCACGAAGTTGTATGTCATCCTTGTGCCAGGGCTATGCTAATTTTCTCTGTATCTTTTTTTAAAATATGTTTTTCATTGATTTTAGAGAGACAGCAAGGGAGAGGGAGAGGGAGAGAGAAAAATCGATCGGCTGCCCCCTACTGGGGATTGAAACCACAACCTGGTCATGTGCCCAGACTGGGAAACAAACTGAGCCAGGGCTTTGTATTGTTTTAATTTTAGTACATGTGCTGCTGATGTGAGCACTGCCATCTTGAAATTCTTTTTAAAAAATATATTTTATTGATTTTTCACAGAGAGGAAGGGAGAGGGATAGAGAGTTAGAAACATCAATGAGAGAGAAACATCAATCAGCTGCTTCCTGCACACTCCCAACTGGGTATGTGCCCATAACCAAGGTACATGCCCTTGACCAGAATTGAACCTGGGACCCTTGAGTCTGCAGGCTGACGCTCTATCCACTGAGCAAAACCGGTCAGGGCATCTTGAAATTCTTAATAAATTTTTAGAAGGGATCTCTCATTTTCAGCTTGGGCTGCCAAATATATACGTATATCTTTTGCTGTATTATATTGATCTAAGTAAGCAGTTACAGAACCCACCTGTATTCAAGGGATGGGGATATAGATCCCACCTGTCATTGGGAAAAGTATCAAAGAACTCATGGTCATCTTTAATGTGTCACAGCATGGTATAAGAGGAGAAAGAGTACTGGAATGAAGAAATCTGAGGCTGAGTCCCAGTTTTACACATAGACCATTATCATACAGTATTACAAGCACAATGAGAGAGAAGTATTTATAGGGCCCAAGGGAAGTATTCTAAACTTACATATTTCTAGATGCAGTGAGCCTGCTACTAACAAACCACTTCAGCTTTTGGGACTTCAGTTTTCTTCCATTTGAAATGCGGAAGTTGCTTCTAAAATCATGAACCTCTAATGGCCCATTTATAATTCTCTAAATGTGTGTCTGATATGGTATTCATTAGAAAAAGTGTTTCACAGGGCTCACCAATGGGAGGAGGACATGGGAACAGAAGGTGAATGAGCCACAAAACAATAACTATTAGTTTAATCAGAAAGCCTGACCTGTGGATATAAATTCAAGGTCAGCTACCTCCAACTTGCACTTGTTTATTCCACAAACACCCATTATAGATTACAGGGCAGACACAGTGCAGGAGTGCTGGGCTACAGTAGTGAGCTCTCATTTCACGGGCTTACAGTCTACAGTGGGCAGGCGAGCGTGCAGACAGTTGCACCCCTAGTGTTGAGTCCTGTGGTAAGGATGGCATAGGTCCTTGGGAACCTGCTCTGAGCATGCAACGGGTGGGGGGGGAAGGGTGCGGGGGGGGGGGCAGGCTGAGCCCTGAGGCTGAAGAGGAATTAGGTCTGGGGGGGGGGGCGGGTGGAATATGGCATACGTCATATCCTATACAGAGGAAGTGGACTGCAAAAAAGCCCAGTAAAAAGAAAGCTGGGAGACTTAGGGAACTGAAAGCCACTCTGAGTTGGCAGTGTAGAAAGGGAACATACAGGGTGGTGGGAGAAACTGCCTAGACTAGAGGAAACTAGTAAGGGGGGTGGAGAAGATGAGGCTGGAGAGACAAGTTGGGGCCAGATCATAGGGAGCCTTTAAGCCTTGAGAGGGAGCTTGCTTGGATTCTATCCTGAGACCCAGGGAAACATTGAAGGGTTTGGAATTGGATAGTGGCCTCTCCAGTTTGGGTATAAGAAATCACTGAGGTTAGCAGCGGATTGCTGAGATCGGGCTGGTTGGGGGTGGGGCATGGTATGCTAGAAGTAGAGACTAGTGAGAGGCTGTGGTTTGTAGTCTAGGTGAGAAATGATGGTGACTGGAACTAGGGCAGAGGCAGTGGAGATGGACTGAAATGGACAGATAAGAGAGACTTAGTAGAATCAACAAGACTTGTGATTGACTGAGTAGGGGAGGAGAAAGAGGGAGTTTGCAAAGATGATGCCCAAGTTTCTGGCTTGAGCAACAGTGTGGACAGTGGTGTAATTTACTGAGAGGGAAAGACCATGAGAAGAATAGTTTTCTGGTGGGAGGGTGGAAGGATCAAGGTTTCAGTTTTGGATGTGCAAATAACTATTGAAAAAAATGGGTTTGAACTGTGGGGGTCCATTTGTTTTTTTAAATTTTATTTTATTGATTTCAGAGAGGGAGAGGGGGAGAGAGATAGAAACATCAATGATGAGAGAGAATCATTGATCAGCTGCCTCCTGCACACCCCACACTGGGGATCAAGCCCGAAACCCAGGCATGTGCCCAGCTGGGGGTCCATTTATTTGCAGATATTTAAAAAAATACTATAGGTGTATTTTCTCTTATGATTTTCTTTAAAAAAAAATTTTTTTTTTTCATTTTAGTGAGAGAGGAAAGAGGCGGAGAGATTGGTTGCTTCCTGCATGCCTCCTACCAGGGATTGAGCCTGCAGCTGGAGCATGTGCCCTGACCAGGATATCAAACCATGGACCTATTGTTGCATGGGATGTTGCTCAACCAACTGAGCCACACTGGCCAGGGCTCCTTTTGATTTTCTTAATAAAACTTTCTTTTCTCTAGCTTACTTCATTGTAAGAATATAATATACTAGAGGCCCGGTGCACAAAATTTGTGCACTGGTGGTGGTGGTGGTGGGGTGTCCCTCAGCCTGGTCTGTGCCCTCTCGTAGTCCAGGATCCCTCACTCCTTACCACCCACCTGCTCACTGCTCCTTAGCACTGCCAAAGGCATTGAGCATCTGCCCCCTGGTGGTCAGTGTGCATCATAGTGACCGGTCATTTGCTGTTGGGTAGATTTGCATATTAGCCTTTTATTATATAGGATAATGCATACAATGTATAAAATACATATCAATCAATTGTTTATATTATTGGTAAGGCTTCCAGTCAACAGCAGGCTCTTAGTAGTTAAATTTTTGGAGAGTCAAAAGTGGTACGCGGATTTTCAGCTGTGCAGGGGTAGGTGCCCCTAACCTCCTCATTGTTCAAGGGTCAGTTGTATTTAGTTTGAGATGGCTGTGAGACTTCCAGTTGGAGATGTCCAATAAACAGTTGGGTTGTGGATATGCAAGTCATGAGAGAACTGGAGGTAGCTGTGGGGTGAAGGGAGGGGTTTTATTTTGATCTGGGAGTGACAGATTGTTTGCATAATGACTTGAAGTACAGAGAAAAAGAGGGACAGGTAGGAAGACAGGCACATTCAAATAGTCAGTGGATCAAAGCTCCCTAGGGTTGGGAAGGGATGAGTCAGAACAAGACCAGGGATTTTGTCTTATAGAGCAGAGTGAAGGAGTTAAGAGTTCAGACTCTGGTGTCAGACTGTCTGGCTTGGAACATTTGATTCTATCACCTTCCAGCTGTGAGACCTTGGGCAAGTCACTTACACTCCCTGAGTCTCAGTTTCCTGGACTATAAAATGGGAAAATTGCCCTGGCCAAGTAGCTTAGTTGGTGAGAGCATCATCCCCGATATGCCAAGGTTGTGGGTTTGATCCCCAATCAGGGCACATATAAGTATCAGCCAAAAATAAATAAGTGAAACAACAAATTTCCCTTCCTTCTTCCTTCCCTCCCTTCTCTCTCAAATCAATCAATCAATCAATTAATAAAAAATAAATGTATTTATTTACTGGGGATCAAACCAGCGACCTTTTGGTGCATGGGAGGACACTCAACCAACTGAGCCACACCAGCCAGGGCCTCCTTAGGCTCCTCTTGACTGTGATAATGTCTCAGACTGTCCTTGTTTTTGACGACCTTGACAATTTTGAGGGGTACTGGTTAAATATTTTGTAGGGTGCCCCTCTATTGGATTTTGTTTGATGTTTTTCTCATGATGAGACTGAGATAAGTTTTAGGGAGGAAGATCACAGAGGTAAAGTGCCATTCTTTTTTTTTTTAATATATTTTATTGATTTTTTACAGAGAGGAAGGGAGAGAGACAGAGAGTTAGAAACATCGATGAGAGAGAAACATCGATCAGCTGCCTTCTGCACATCTCCCACTGGGGATGTGCCCGCAACCAAGGTACATGCCCTTGACCGGAATCGAACCTGGGACCTTTCAGTCTGCAGGCCGATGCTCCATCCACTGAGCCAAACCGGTTTCGACATAAAGTGCCATTCTTATCAGATCATATCAAGGGTACATATAATCAACATGATTTGATACTGGCCTGTTCACCTGGCTCTAGTAGTGTTGGTCAGGTTTCTCCACTGTAAGGTTACTCATTCTTCTCCCTTCCCAACTGTACTCTTTGGAGGGAAGTTACAATGTGTAACTCTCTTAAAAAAAAAAACACACATTGGCCCTGACTGGTTTGGCTCAGTGGATAGAGGGTCGGCCTACGGACTGAAGGGTCCCAGGTTCGATTCCGGTCAAGGGCATGAACCTTGGTTGCAGGCACATCCCCAGTGGGGGGTATGCAGGAGGCAGCTGATTGATGTTTCTCTCTCATCGATGTCTCTAACTCTCTATCCCTCTCCCTTCCTCTCTGTAAAAATCAATAAAATATATTTAAAAAAACAAAGAAACAAAAACACACATTGAATTTATTGGGTGACATTGGTTAATAAAATTATATAGGTTTCAAGTATACAATTCTAGAATTCATCACCCCAAGTCATGTAGCTCTCTTTAAGGAGTGGGGAGTTACACTCCCCACTTTAACAGAGGAGTATCTCCATAAATTATTTGGAATTTTTCTGCTTGGGAGATTTGACTCTGTTTCTCTATTTATTTGTTTGTTTATTTTATCATTTCTTTATATCAAAATGGACTTATGGATATTTATTTTATACTTTCTGTTATAATTTATTACTTCTCTAGCCCTAGAACTAGCCATTGCTCCAAGGAGCCAAGGAATCTTGTTTCCTTTTTTTTTTTTTTTTTTTAGGGTGAAACATTTTAATCTGACGGTAGCATATAGCACTGTACAGGGAACACTCACAGCTCCAAGAGTGTCCCTCCAGATTAGAAGGAAGTTCTCAGAGATAAGTAGATCAGCTACAGTCTGGTTCCCTGCCGTGGGAGGGAGAGGAAATGGAGTGGGGAAAGCACTGTGGGCAGCTTTCACGTCACTTGTAGATCCAGTTCTGAGCATAGCTCTTGTAATCTACAAGTTCCTCGGGCCGAAACTACAAGCCAATCTCCTTCTCTGCACTTTCCACGGAGTCACTGCCATGGATAATGTTCCTTCCAACTTGGATACGAAAGTCCCCTCGGATGGTCCCAGGTTTGGAGTCTGCTGGGTTGGTCTCCCCAAGCACCACTCGGCCTATCTTCACAACATTCAGCCCCTCCCAGACCATGGCAACCACTGGCCCTGAGTGCATGTATTTCACCAGGCCCCTAAAGAATGGGCGGTCCTTCAGGTCGATGTACTGTTCCTTGAGAAGGTCTTCCGAAGCCTGCATGAATTTCATAGCAACAAGACGGAATCCCTTCTGCTCAAAACGCTTGATGATCTCTCCCACAAGCTGGTGCTGGACCCTATCAGGCTTGATGGCAATGAAGGTGCGCTCACTGTTGGCCATGGTCCCTTCCAGCTGTTGGAGCTCCTACTCCACCTCCGGTCCTCCACCAATCTTGTTTCCTTTTATTGAGGAATGTTATTAGGTGTGTTCCATCTGAATAAACTTTAATCTGATCACAAACTTATCATCTTGGAATAATATGGTTGCTTTGTTTTCATGGATTTTTAAAAAAATATATATTTTATTGATTTTTTACAGAGAGGAAGGGAGAGGGATAGAGAGTTAGAAATATCGATGAGAGAGAAACATTGATCAGCTGTCTCCTGCACACCTCCTACTGGGGCTGTGCCCACAACCAAGGTACATGCCTTTGACCGGAATCTGAACCTGAGACCCTTCAGTCCATAGGCCGATGCTCTATCCACTGAGCCAAACCGGTTAGGGCAGTGGTTCTCAACCTTCCTAATGCTGCGACCCTTTAATACAGTTCCTCATGTTGTGGTGACCCCCCAACCATAAAATTATTTTCGTTGCTACTTCATAACTGTAATTTTGCTACTGTTATGAATCGTAATGTAAATATCTGATATGCAGAATGTATTTTCATTGTTACAAATTGAACATAATTAAAGCATAGTGATTAATCACAAAAACAATATGTAATTATATATGTGTTTTCCGATGGTCTTAGGCAACCCCTGTGAAAGGGTCGGTCAACCCCCAAAGGGGTCACGACCCACAGGTTGAGAACCGCTGGGTTAGAGCAACATGGTTGCTTTTTGTATGAGTCAGGGTTCAATCAGAGAGGCAGGGCCAGCAGAAATATATATATTAAGTGATTTATTGCAAAGAATTGGCTTCTGCAATGATGAGGCCAGACTAGGCAGATTGGGAATTAATAGTGCAGGCTTTCAGGAAGGGCATACTGGTCCTCACAGGTGTGGGTGGTCCCCAACTGGGACTGTAGCCTAGCCAAGTGACATAGCTCTTTGTTTCTGTGCTTTTGAGGTAAAATCTATGATTCTATTTTCAATCAATACCTATTAATTGAACACCTTCCATCTACCAGGAACTAAGGATACTGTGGTGAATAAGACAGACTTGGTCCCTGTCCTTATGGAAGTTAAGTCTAGTGGGGGCAGGGGAGATATTAATCTAATAACTGCTTGAATAATTTCAAGTGTGTTAAAGACTGAAGAGCAGATCAGGTGTGGTGCTAACCTTGCCTGAGGGGAGGGAAGACTTCCCTAAGGAGGTGACATTTACTTTTTTTTTAATACATTTTATTGATTTTTTACAGAGAGGAAGGGAGAGAGATAGAGAGTTAGAAACATTGATGAGAGGGAAACATCGATCAGCTGCCTCCTGCACATCTCCTACTGGGGATGTGCCCGCAACCCAGGTACATGCCCTTGCCCGGAATCGAACCCGGGACCTTTCAGTCTGCAGGCCGATGCTCTATCCACTGAGCCAAACCGGTTTCGGCAGGAGGTGACATTTAAACTAACATCTGAAGGATAAGGGGGAATGAACCAGGTGGGAGGGGGTAGGGGAGGCAAGGAATAGAGGGAAGAGTGTTTCTGGAGAGGGAACAGCATGTAGGAATCCCAGAGTTCAGAAGAACATGGCTCTTTTTAGGAACAGCAAGAAGGACTGACTGTGTGTATGGAGTAGAGTGAGGAAGGGTGAATAGAGAAGGGATGAAATGACTTAGGGAGAGAATATAGAGTGAAGAGAAAAGTTTCTGGACTTCAGCTTGATAAACACCAGTGATTAGAGCTATAGGAGGCCATGGAAGACTAGAGAAGAGGGTTTCAAGGAGGAAGAAGTAACCAACATTGACTAGTGGGGCCAAGAAGTGAACTAAGATAAGGACTTGCATTTGGCAGATGGAAGTTCATCATAGGCAACCTTTGAGGAAGCAATTGCACTGGGATGATGGAGGCAAAAACCAGAATGCATAGAGTTGAGAAGCGATTAAGAGGTGAGGACGCCCTGACCAGTTTGGCTCAGTGGATAGAGCATCTGCCTGTGGACTGAAGAGTCCCAGGTTCGAATCTGGTCAAGGGCATGTACCTTGGTTGCGGGCACATCCCCAGTAGGGGGTGTGCAGGAGGCAGCTGATCGATGTTTCCCTCTCATCGATGTTTCTAACTCTCTATCCCTCTCCCTTCCTCTCTGTAAAAAATCAATAAAATATATTTTTAAAAAAGAGGTGAGGAAAGCCCTAGCTGGTACCTCAGCTCGTTAGAGCATTGTCACGATAGGCCAAGGTTGTGGGTTCAATCCTTGGTCAGGGCACCTATAAGAGGCAACCAATGAATGCATAAATAAGTAGAAGAATAAGTCAATGTTTCTCTCTCCCTAAAATCAATCAATAAAAAAGGAATTAGAAAAAAAGAGGTGAGTAAAGAGGGGAGGAGACCTCTTTGAGAGGCTTGGCTGTGAAGAGAAGAGAGTCATAAGATTAAGCCAGAAGGCTGGGGGGAAACTTGAGCCTGTTTATCATCCAAAGAGCCTCAATAAATATTAGTCACTCAATAAATGTTACTGCACTGAACTAAATTGAGGGTGAGCTTGAAGATACAGGAAAGGGATTGAAGGAATAAAGCCCTTGGAGGAGATGGGTTGACAGCATGAGTTACATCTTGAAAGTAGACAGGCATGCTCCTTCATTAAAATAAACGGAAATAGAAGACATGGAGGCTGAGTGTGGAATGTAGGGTATGTTGGCTGGAATGGGAGGAAGGCATTTTCACAGATTATAGGGTCAGGAGATAACGGACTTGTATACTTTTATTCTCTTCAGAGGATTTCAGGTTTAGCTCTGACTCCAGTTTATTATGTTTTAAAAAAAATACATTTTTATTGATTCCAGAGAGGAAGGGAGAGGGAGAGAGGGACACATTGATGAGAGAGAATCATTAATCGGCTGCCTCCTGCATGTCCCCTGTTAAGGATCAAGCCTGCAACCTGGGCATGTGCCTTTGGCCAGAATCAAACCTGGGACCCTTTAGTCCACAGGCTGATGCTCTATCCACTGAGCCAAACCAGCTAGGGCCCAGTTTATGATTTTATCTGGAAACAATATCTAACTTATTTATTATTTGATGGGCACTTATTAAGTTGCTGCTGTTACTTCTATGGGCCTAGAACAAGGTGAGGCAGCTTGTTACAATTGTGCCTCAAGTAAAAGAATGTAGGTTGTGAAGAACATCAGCAGAGGAACCAACATCTCCTTTGAGGAAAAGCCACTCAACTGGCACAGGGAGGAAATAACTTGCGAGCAATGCCGACACATTTTAGAGGTGGGATACAGGTAACCACAAGATCCTTCCTGGACTAGGCTAGCAGGTAAAATAGTTTCACCACAAAAGCCTGCTGTGAGCCTTTCAATTCTGCCAAACAATAGCTGTTGTTTCCTATTTCTGTGTGTCCTGCAGGTACTAGACCTTGCAATTATCTCCAATCCTCAGAGCAAACCTCAAGGGAGATTGTATTGTTCCCATTTTGCTGATAAGAAAATTGCAACTGAGAGAGACAAGTGATTTGCTCAAAGCCGCTAGTTAGCAGTCAGGATGGAACCCAGGTTAGGCTGAGAGCTTTTCCCTACCCCAGTGGTTTTGAATTTTGCTCCAGGGACGCCCCTATGTTACTGTCTAAGACAGAGGCAGGGGGTGGGGAGCTCAGCAACCTAGTCTCAATTTGTCAGTTTTACACCTGGGGCTTCAAAATAAGATTTATTAGATCAAAGTCTATTGAGAAGAAAGAGAAATTTGAAAGCCACTGACCTCTATGGGGGTCTTTGAACTTCTCTGCTGAAGCATGACTTTACTTGAAGGTTTTCTCCAGAAACATTGCTTGTGTGATTCATTTTCCCCATCATCTAGCACATCCATCCTCAACATGACTGGCAGAGTGATTTTGGTAAAACCTCATGTTTCTCCTCTGCTTGGAAACCTTCCATGGCTCCTAGGTACCTTAAGTGAAAACCAATGTTCTTCTTTTAGTATGATCTATGAGACCCTCAGCGATCTGGACCCCCACCCACTGCTCCAGCTTTGCCATTAATTACTCCCTAGCTCCCACCTTCCTGCCAAACAGGCTGACCTACATTTCCTGGTACTTGGTGTACCGGCCCTTACACACTCCACTGGCTCTGCCAGGAGGCCCCTCCCCCTTCACTGACCATCTCCCACTCACCCATGCCTCAGATCAGGAATTACCTTCTTCCCTGAAAGCCTTTCCAGCACCTTGCAGCCTGGGCCAAGGCCCTGCTCTCTGAGCAGCACCCTTCCCCCCATGTTTACACCTCACAGCCCTACTTCCCATCTCCTTTTTCCTCTGCAAGCCCCACTAGAATGCAGATTCGCATCATCTGCTCAACTCCGTTTTGCTTCCCAGGAAAGAAGTTTCTCAGGGAATTTATCCTTTCTCTTGGGGTAAGCATACCAGTCTTGCCTCGAAAAGCATACCAGAAATGCCAATGGCTTGATGTTAGGCATGGAGAGTTTTCAGAATGGGAGTACGTCCCCTGCAGCCAAACCTCAATTTTACATGGAGGAGGTAGGCTAGGCAATATCACATGATGAGAAAAGTCTGTGGGGAAAAATAGCTGACTACAGGAAAAACTATAGAAACCCACTTTCAAATCTTCTAGCTGACTTGGTTTTCATTTTGGAAAGAGCAAGGCGAATGCTCATCTCAGGTCCCCAAATCTGCTAATAGTTAAGACGTTTAGATTCAAACTTAGCCTATGGGGAGGAGACTACTGATATAAGTGTCCTTTGAATGTTGGGCAAAGGCACATGCTAATCTTCCCTCCAAGCCAGGAACCGGCAGACTCAGCCATGTGGCAGGAAGGCTCTGCCCTGGCAGCCTTCACCAAGCCCAACCCACCTTGGCAGTTGTCAAGGGGGAGGTGGTGGAACAGAAACTAAAGTCTTGCATCAGTTAGCCAATTTGTATCTATAAAATGGGCACAAAAGCCCTAGCCGGCTTGGCTCAGTGGATAGAGCATTAGCCTTTGGACTGAAGGATCCCAGGTTCGATTCTGGCCCGGGGAACATGCCTGGGTTGCCAGCTTGATCCCCAGTGGGGGGCGTGCAGGAGGCAGCCAATCAATGATCCTCTCTCATCATTGATGTTTCCATCTCTCTCTCTCCCTTCCTCTCTGAAATAAATAAAGAAATATATTTTAAAAAATAAAGTATGCTTTAAAATAAATGGGCACAAAAGATGCAGGGGAGTTATGCCAGCTGCTGATGCCAAATGCCAGTAGCCAGGAATAAATATGTTTAAGGTGCCATTCCTAGAGACCTGGGACAGGCTGAAAACACCAACAGGAAGGGTTTGGATCATTTCATGGGTGAGAAGAATCTAATGGGTTTTTTAAGGGAAGGTGGGATTGTTTGGGGGCACAGAGTGGGTAGTAAAAAAGGGCAAATAGGCCCACTAGGCAGGCAGAGATGGAAATCTGAATGAATGGGCACACGGTGGTTTCTGTATTCTGTAGTGACTCAATTTCTCCCTCGTGTTTAAGGACTGAGATGGGAGGGCTTCGGACACACCAGTCCATTGCAAGGGCTCCAGGAATGCAGCACTATTTTTTAAAATATTCTCTAAGGCAGCATGCATATTTAGAAGCTTTTTTCTTTTACCACCCTTCTTCCCCCTATACACAACTCTAGGCTCCAACTGCTTTTCCCTCCTCTCAGTTCGAGTTAACTGTGCTGTATTCTGCTCAGTTTGTCTGGGAACAATTTTTCAAACTACAGCTTATATATTAAGTGTAATTTAAAAAAAGCAAATGATGCCCTAGCGGTTAGGGCCTAGCCAGTTTGGCTCAGTGGATAGAGCGTTGGCCAAAGGGTCCCACATTTGATTCCAGTCAAGGGCACGTATTTGGTTGCAGTCTCTTCCCTGGCCTCAGCCCTGGTTGGGGCTCGTGCAGGAGGCAACCAATTGATGTGTTTCTCTCACCGATATTTCTGTCTTTCCCTCTCTTCCACTTTCCCTAAAAATCAATGGAAACATATCTTCAGGTGAGGAGTGAAAAAAAAAAAAAGCAAATGATGATGATTAAAGTCCTATCTCAGAAAAAAGTGCCAGTGGGTGTGTCTCACTGGAGGCCAGAAGTCCAGGTAAATGACATGACTCACCACAAATTATCAGAAATGTACGTCTGGAGGCTTTCCCCTTTTACTACCCTTCTTTCCCCTACACACAACTCTAGGAGGAGACTGTGCCGGAGCCCAAACCTAGATGCTCAAGAGCCCAATAGACTCAGAGTCAAGGTGAAAGCAGCTCCCTCAGTGCACAGCTCAGCCATTTGCTCTGAGAATGAGGCCCAGAGCCTGCCCTGGATCACTAGCTCCTGGCCATGGGTGGATGACCTCTTCCCTGCAAATGTAGGAAGCTTCCCCCACCTCAGTGGTTAATGAAAAAAAAAATCAAAGGACAGCTTTGTCATGTGAAAGGAAAACAATTCCACTTTAATATGCTTAAGAAGTCATCCGCGATACATTTGAAAAAGTACCAGTAAGGTCTGGTTGTCTCAGGAACAGGGAGCCAGGGGCTGACTCTGGCAGCACTAAGTGACCCCTTAGTAGCCAAGTCAAGCCTGCAGTTAGGCGCTCACTCTGCATCAGTGGTTTACAGTCTTAACTCATTCTTCTAGCAATAACCCAAAACTTCTGCCAGATCAGAAATGGCTACTGGAAGCTTAACTTTCCCTCTCCCAAGCAGGACCGCGATCCTGCCCCTAACTCCAGCTCCTTTTGGGACTGGGCTCCAGGACAGCTTGGTCTTTGCTCTCTCTTTGTTGGGGTGGGGGGAGGGGTGTGAGAGGACGCCTGGTCTCCATGTCTCCTGGCCAGTGACTGCAGGAGATTTGTGACAGGTACCTGAGACAGACCGGATGTGGTCTGCTCATTGCAGGCCAGCGCACTCGGCCGCATACCCCCTTCAGTGGAATCTGGGACAAGGGAGGACCGAGGCCTCGCCACAGTGGCGCGTCCCTCTGCACTCTCCTCTACGTAGCCCTCAACGGTCCTGGAAGAAGGGGAACAACTGGCGAAAAAAACCTTGAATTTGCGCCATCCGGCTGCCTGCTGAGTCCTTCTCCTTGCTGGGCAACGTCACCTCTCTCATCGGTGTCTCCGCGGCCGTCGCGCCCAGTGAGTTCAGAGTCCTTCGCAGCGTCCACCCGGTGGCGGTGGTGGCGCCACCGCTGCTGTTGTTGTTGGCGTTGTTCCGCTCACTGTCGCTCTCCTTCTCCCAGTCCTCAGCCCCCGACAGCTCCCGCAGGCTCCAGGGCGCGTCGGGCCGCAGGTAGTAACAGGCCCGGTGGCCGCTGTGGTCACGGCGCGTGGGGTCAGCTCCCAAGGCGCCCACCAGCACCTTGATGACCAGGTAGTGGCCCTGCAGAGCCGCCAGGTGAAGGGGCGTGAGGCCGCCGCTCCCCGGGACGCTCACGTCGAGCTGCAGCCCCCGGCGCTGGGCGAATTCGTGCACCAAGATGAGCTCCTCGTGGCGCCCGTGCTTGGCCAGCCAATGCAGCACCGTGTAGCCGGTGATCGGGTCGCCCCGTAGGAGCAGCCCTGGCTCGGCTTCCAGCAGCTCCCGCAGCGCCTCAAAGCGGCCCTCGGCGGCCGCCAGTATCCACGCGTGCTCCCGGGGCTCCAGGCACAGCCTGCCGCTGCCCGCTCCGTTCGACCCGCCCGGGGACTGCTCCTCCGTGCGCCCCTCGGACTGCCACCCGGCGGGAGCTGCTCCCTGCAGCCCCAACAGCTCCCGCAGCATTCCCCGCCGGCGCCCCGAGCCCGCTCCGGAGTGCGTCAGCGAGCCATGCAAGGAGGCCTGCCGGGAGGCGGTGGCTGTGCCCCGGTACCTGCCGAGGCTGACGGCGTCCACTCTCGAGGGGCGGGGCTGCGGGGAGCTCCGCAGGCTGTGCGCGCTCCATGGCAGGGAGGCTCTGGGCGCCGGCGTCGCGGCTTGTCCGGGCTCGGCCATGGTCCTGCAGCTCCGCCGCCGCGCTCCGCGTTTCTAGCGTCCGCAGCCCTTCCCGGGCCCCACTAGGAGAGGAACTGGCGCTGGGGAAGGAAGCGGCTTGAGCAATTGGGCTCCGAGGGAAGAAGGGAGGGAGCAAATGAAGGGAGGGGAGAGAGGGAGAGAGGGAGAGAGGGCGAGAACGAATGAGCCGAGGGAGTGCCCCCGCGCGGGCGTGGGAGTGTGGAGGGGTCGCCCGGTGCAATGGGTACCGCCGCCACCTCCGCCTCCAGATTGCGGGCGGCCCCGCCCCAAATGCCCAGGTGAGCTGGGAGGCCCCGCCTCCCGGCCCGCGCGGGGGAGGGTTGCCAGCGGCCCCCAAAGTCGCCCGGAGCAGCCCAACTGCCCCAGCAGTCGTTCTCCGCATCCCAGCAGCTGCTGAGAGGAAGAGGTTCGAGGGCGCCCTCTCCCCGGAGGGCTGAGCTCGGCTGCCAGCCAAGGCTCCTGGGAGCTCGCTCCCCGCCCCCTTCCTTGGACCGTCCTTCTTATCTCCTCAAGAGTCTCCCTGTACTTTGTCCCCTAGCCGCCTTTGTCCCGAACCTAGCATTCACGAAGGCTGCCTGGCTACCCCATGTGACCCAGATTCGCCTGCTCTGCCCTTTGTGCTGCCGACCCTTCCCGCAGCGCCCAGAACTACGCGGGATTCCTGCAGAAACCCAAGACCAGGACCCAGGTAGACACTGTCCCGGAATGGAGAAGGGGTATTCCACTGTCCCACCCACCCGGGTCCCTGCTCCACCCTCAGAGGCTAGGGGAACGCCCTGCCCTCTTCAGAGATGTGTCCTGCTCTCTCCCTCAGGGACCTGCTGATTTCTGTGAATTCAGAGCTTAGGGGCTTTTAAAAGAGGATGATATTTTACCTTTGAACTCCTAACATTGGCCTCCTCTTTGCTCTTTCCTTCCCTCAATAAATGGTAGCTCTTGCCTCCTGTCTCCCCCCCCCCCCCATGTTATTAGGGAGTTCAGTCAGTGAGCAATTGGGAGCCATAGAAGGTTCTTGAGCCAGAGAGGAACACAGCTATGATTAAGGTGGTATTTAGGAAAATGATTATGGGAGAAGCAGAGGCAGGAAGTCAGGAGGCTGGTCCAATAGTGTAGGCCAAGAGGGGATGGAGGCTCACACCACTGGGCCTGACAGTGATGGAAAGTATCAGAGGCTTTTCCTCCTTGGCCCTCAAATATTGGGAATCAGTCCTAAATATTTTGAGCTTTCCTTCATGACAGCATTTGTAACCCTTTAAAAAAAATCCTCACCCGAGGATATTTTTCCATGGACTTTTAGAGAGTGGAAGAGAGAGGGAAAGACAGAGAGAAATATCGATGTGAGAGAAACACATTGGGGAGGAGCCTGCAACCGAGGTACATGCCCTTGACCAGAATTTAACCCTGGACCTTTCAGTCCGCAGGCCGATGCTCTATCCACTAAGCCAAACTAGCTGGGGCTGTAACCCATTTTTGAACATTTACTATGTGTCAGACACTGTGCTAGATGTAAAACTTTTAGTTTTCTCAATGGCCTCAAGAGCTAAGCATCATTATTATCCTCAGTTTGCAGGGAGGTTAGGCTACTTGCCCAAGGTCACCCAGCAGGAAGTGGCAGAACAGGTCTGTGTGACACCATAGCCTTTGTTCTAGTGCAGATCTACCGGTGTCCAAGCCAGGCTTATTGGCTACAAATCACTCCCACAAGCCCCAAGTTTCAGCCAAACGGATGGACTTGTCCTAGCCTGAGTACATCTTGAACTTGCCCTCCTCTAGATTGTCCTCCCTCACAGCTTCTGAATAGTGAAGTTCTTCTCCCTGTCCTTCAAGGATGGCCTCAGTTTCCACCTCTCCAGTGAGCTGCCTCTGATTACCCCAGCCCAGAGTGATCACTCTCCCTCCCTCAATCCTCTGTTTGTATTACTGCCGTGGCATCTGGCACAGACTGCCTTATGTTGTATTTCTCTCCCCTTGTTCTCACATGCCAATTAAATTCTAAACTCTTTGTCCTTGGACAGGAAGCTCAGTTGGTTAGAGCGTCATCCCTATGCGCCAAGGTTGCGGGTTTGATCCCCAGTCAGGGCACATACAAGAATCAACCAATGAATGTATAAATAAGTGAAACAACAAATCTCTCTCTCTCTCTCTCTCTCTCTCTCTCTCTCTCTCTCTCTCTCTCTCTCCTCTATAAAATAAATTAAAAATACTAAAAAAGAAATCTTAAAAGAAAAATACTTCTAAATTCTTTGATGACTATGTCATACTATCCTTGTGCACCTAGTAGGTGTGTGAGAAATATGTTACCTTCTTCTAGTTTGGCAACCTGGGAAAATGTGATTGTGTGTATATGTGGTGGGGGCATTGTGTGTGTGTGTTGGTAGGGTGCATCAGCAGCCAGAACCTTGATGCCCACTCCCACATTCCTGCCTTGGATTGAATCTGCAGGACACTGAAAGCAACTCATAGATTTGGTCAATTCAGTAAAAAAAGTAATAATGATCAGTGGTTCATTCACTGAACCGACTAGCCAAAGCCACCTCCTTGGCCTTTGCTGACTCCTCAGAGACCAGGCCCAGGCCCAGGCCCAAAGCGGGCCCCAGCTTTCAGGGTTTCATTTTCAAAATGCACCCTGACTGACAAGCAGTTACTTCCGTTGCTCTGGAAACTCCCCTCCACAACCCCAAATCTGTAAACACCAAACCACACACATACACACACACTTCCAGAATATGCAAACAGCTGCAGCAATATTTTTTTTAATCAAAATGCCAGCATGGAGAATGCAGGATGGAAGAATGCTTGGACTTAATTTTCCTCACCACTAAGCAGGCATTTCCCTTTGCTATCAGCACTAATAATATCTCTGGTTCAAAGACTGCAAAGGCAGTTGTCTGACCAGTACCACAGACCCATGACGCACGTGCCCTTGCTTAACTCTTTTGCCAGAGACCAAAGCCACAGTGCCTCCCTAGCAACTCATTTCATTTTTTTCTTAGCGAGTGCTTCCTACCCTAGGCCACCAGCTGTATTGCATACAGGATTCCTCAGAGTCCCAGGGCCCATCTCTATTTAAGTAGAAAGGGTCTCTGGAATTTGACACCTGGGAGTGGGGTAGAGGGAGCAGAGAGCAGAAGGGAAAGTGCCAACCCTCCTAAAACGAAGATGCCAGTCATCTGAGGTGGCTGCTCCCTGCTAAGGGAGTGGGGCAAAAATCCCTGGAGCCCTGGAAAATAGCCTCCCCAAAAGTCAGATGTAGGGTATTTGCATTTGAAATGGGGGTACCTGATGTCTCCTCCAAATAGCAGCCTCTTCAATGTATTTACAGGTTTGATCACAGACTCTGGACTATTTGAACTAGAAGAGATATTTTTTTGCTTTTAATTTATTACTTTGTAGAATTTTGTAAACTTTTATATATATATATATATATATATATATATATATATATATATATATATTTTTTTTTTTTTTACAGAGAGGAAGGGAGGGAGATAGAGAGTTAGAAACATCAATGAGAGAGAAACATCGATCAGCTGCCTCCTGCACACCTCCCACTGGGGATGTGCCCGCAACCAAGGTACATGTCCTTGACTGGAATCAAACCTGGGACCCTTCAGTCTGCAGGCCGACGCTCTATCCACTGAGCCAAACCAGTTAGGGCAATTTTTTTTTATTGATTTCAGAGAGGAAGGGAGAGGGAGAGAGATAGAAATATTTTTTTTTAATTAAATCTTTATTGTTCAGATTATTACATTTGTTCCTCTTTTTTCCCCCCCATAACTCCCCTCCTCCCAGTTCCCGCCCCATCCTCCGCCCTCACTCCCCACCCACTGTCCTCATCCATAGGTGCACGATTTTTGTCCAGTCTCTTCCCACATCTCCCACACCCCTTTCCCCCCCAAGAATAGTCAGTCCATTCCCTTTCTATGTCCCTGATTCTATTATGATCACCAGATTATTTATTCACTTGATTCTTAGATTCACTTGTTGATAGATGCATATTTGTTGTTCATAATTTGTATCTTTACCTTTTTCTTCTTCTTCCTCTTCTTAAAGGATACCTTTCAGCATTTCATATAATACTGGTTTGGTGGTGATGAACTCCTTTAGCTTTTCCTTATCTGTGAAGCTCTTTATCTGGCCTTCCGTTCTGAATGATAGCTTTGCTGGATAAAGTAATCTTGGTTGTAGGTTCTTGGTATTCATCACTTTGAATATTTCTTGCCATTCCCTTCTGGCCTGCAAAGTTTCTGTTGAGAAATCAGCTGACAGTCGTATGGGTATTCCCTTGTAGGTAACTGAGTTTCTTTCTCTTGCTGTTTTTAAGATTCTCTCTTTATCTTTTGCTCTTGGCATTTTAATTATGATGTGTCTTGGTGTGGTCCTCTTTGGATTCCTTTTGTTTGGGGTTCTCCGCGCTTCTTGGACCTGTAAGTCCATTTCTTTCACCGGTGGGGGAAGTTTTCTGTCATTATTTCTTCAAATAGGTTTTCAATATCTTGCTCTCTCTCATCTTCTGGCACCCCTATAATTCTGATGTTGGTACGCTTGAAGCTGTCCCATAGGCTCCTTACATTATCCTCGCATTTTTGGATTCTTTTTTCATTTTGCTTTTCCGGTTGGATGTTTTTTGCTTCCTCGCATTTCAAATCATTGACTTGATTCTTGCGCTCCTCTGGTCTGCTGTCGGGCGTCTGTATAATATTCGTTATTTCAGTCCGTGTGTGCTTAATTTCTAGTTGGTTCCCCAATATAAGATCGAGGGTCTTATTAGTTTTCATGTAGATCTCATTAAGTTTATCGGCAGCTTCTAAACAGTTCTTGAGAGACCTTTAAAGTGTGGTTCTGAACTCTATTTCTTCCATTGACAATTTTGTCCTGTTTCTTTGTCTCCGCATTTTGTTATGCTTCCTTGGTGCACCCCCTAGTGGTCTTTGTTCGCAGTCTTATAGATAAATCTTGATTGTTGTAGCTAATTCCAGGGAGGGTTTGACCTCTAGGCCAAGTGGCTATGAGAATCAGCTGTGTCAGCAGTGAGAGAACTTCTGTCCTCTAGGGAGGTGCTAATCTAGCCTTTGCCTGAGGCTATCTGGCAAATGCCTCTGTGCAGGGCTTGGGCGGGGCGGGTCGCACAGGATCAACAGGGTGGGCCGCAGAGAGCAGTTATGGCGGCTCTCAGTCCTGTCCCCAGGGGCTCTGCCTCTCTGAGTCCCAGCACCCGCTGCAAAGCTCGGAGAGAAAGCTGCACTCGCTCTGACCGAAGCCAGACAGTCCCGCTTCTCCCGTTTGAGTCTGGGTCCCTAAAGACTCGCCCGGATCTGGTGCTCAGAGTCTGCGACTCCCTCCCGATTGAAAACAACAACCGCGCCCTCCGCCGCCAGCCCACTCCGCGCGAGCACTCCGCACCTCAGAATTTGACTTCAGCACTGCGCCTCCTCTGAGTGTCCGTATGCGTTTCTCTTTCCTCCTAGTTGTAGGACTTCCACTCAGCCAGCGTTCCTGTGGTTCTGGGTGATGTCCCTTCCGTTTTTTGGTTTCACTTTTGAAGTAGTTGTTCAAAGCAGCAAACTCCGGCGTTAACCTATGCCGCCATCTTGGTTCTCTCCGAGATAGAAATATTAATGATGAGAGAGAATCATTGATTGGCTGCCTCCTGCATGCCCCCTACTGGGGATTGAGCTTGCCACCCAGGCCTATGCCCTGACTGGCAAGGGAACCATGAACTCCTGGTTCATAGGTCAACACTCAACCACTGAGCCACACCGGCCAGGCAGCTCTTTGGCCAGGCAGCTCTTAATTTATTGATTTAAGAGGGAGAGAGAGAGAGAGAGAGAGAGAGAGAGATCAATTTTTTGTTGTTCCACTTATTTATGCATTCATTGGTTGCTTCTTGTACGTGCCCTGACCGGGTATTGAACCCGTAACCTTGGCGTATCTGGATGATGCTCTAACTAACTGAACTATCTGGCCAAGGCTTAGGAGAGATCTTAATGCTTCGTTGATGATTTCTTCACTTTTCAGATGAGGTTTAAGTAACTGTCAGAGAGGATGGCAGGGGGCAGAGGAACTTAAAGCTGAAGTCTTGGGTGTATATTGAAAATCAATCTTGAAGAGGGAGCGGCTCAGAAATCTTATTGGAAGCCAGTGGGGAATCATAATTACCCTGCAAAAAATTATTTTACAGGCAGCTTTTCAGGAACATGCTCCTGGGGGCGGGGGGTGGAGATGTGTGCCAAAAGGCACATGTGCCTTTGGCTCTCAGTGGAATTTGCCAGTGGGGCTTACGTATCTAGAAAAATCCAGGGATACTAACAGGCAAGGGGGGAATATGGGAAGGAAAGTCCCCCAGGTGTCCATAAGGCTCGCTGATGGAGGGAACAGGGAACATTCTTGAGGTTCCAGATATAAAATAGAAATTTTCCTTCTTCCAAAGATCTGTGCTGATAGCATGACATGATTCTCAATGAGAGAACTCCTTTCCCACTGAGCAACAGTGTGTGGCTGTGAGAGTGTGTAGATATGTGTGCGAGAGTGTATGTTTGAGTGTAAACTGCCAGATGTCACTGTCCCTGTTTATCATTTTCTCCTTTCCAAGTGCCAGGGCTTTACATGAGAAGACCCCTGTGAAAGGTTTACCATTTTGAATACCTTTCATATTTAGTAAATACTTAAAAAATTATTTCCTGCCCTAACCAGTTTGGATCAGTGGATAGAGTGTCGGCCTGCAGACTGAAGGGTCCCAGGTTCGATTCCAGTCAAGGACATGTACCTCGGTTGCGGGCACATCCCCAGTGGGGGGTATGCAGGAGGCAGCTGATCAATGTTTTTAACTCTCTATCCCTTCCCCTTCCTCTCTGTAAAAAATCAATAAAAATATATGAAAAAAAGACAGACATTAAAAAAAATTCTTTCCTAATACTTTGAAATTACCTTTTCTCCTAACCAAAGGTGGCTTTGGTTAGTCCTTCAGTAAAGTGTGATGTGCTTTTTAGAAAGAAAAAAAATCATGATCTTACTTCGGGAACTGGATAAGCTTGGAATAACAGTAGTGGCAGGACCAAGTGGACATCTATGAACCATGAGACTAAGGTTTCTCAAAATGACTAAGGAGAAAGGGGTGAACAGGAAGCAGAAAGAAATCATCAGGCCTGAGCGCAAGCAGGAAACCTGCCAAAGACTCGGGATGCAATGGCTTAACTGGAGTCCAAGTGTCAAGCATTGGCCCTGAAGTGTGGTGAGAAAAAAATTTTCCATTACACATTTTATTGATACTGTGATGAAAGGAATGTCTCCTCCTGGAAAAGACCTAAAGTATTACCATGTGGAGACACACGAGGGCGCTCTAACCAACTAGAGATTGAGAAGATCAGAAAGTTCGCACAGATTTCAAGGTGGGAGGAAAGCCACTGCAGACCTTTGTTGATATGAATTCAGGTTTTTAACCAGGATTGGGATGCTCACCCTTGGCCCTTAAGTTGATGCAAGGAAGGAGGTTCTAACTAGCATCAGGGGCTTTGCTGTGACAATCTGGAGAGAGAAGGAGGATGGTGAGCAAAACGTGTTTCCTTACTTTAGTCAAGAGGAATTGGAGGTTGGGAATAACAATTCCTTATGGTTTTCAAAGTGTATTATTAACTAACTAACTAACTAACTAACTAATTAATTAAATCTTCACTCGAGGATATTTTTCCATTGAATTTTAGAGAGTGGAAGGGAGGCGGAGAGACACACAGAGAGAAACATCAATGCGAGAGAGACACATAGATTGGTTGCCTCCCACATGCACTCAGACTGGGGCTGGGGATTGAGCCTGCAACTGAGGTATGTGCCCTGGACCAGGATTATCGAACTCAGGACGTTTCAGTCCGCGGACGTTTCAGTCCTATGTTCTATCTACTGAGCCAAGCCAACTAGGGCAAATTCTTTTTATATTTTAAAATTATCTCTTTGATCCAGGTAGCAAGCCTGTGAGGTAAGTGGAAAAGACAATATTTATGTAGAATTCACACACAAAGCTGAGAGAGGTTAAGGGACTTGACCAGAGTCACACAGCTCAAAAGTGGTAGAGCAGAGGGTGTGCCCATGCCTCTATGCCATGCTGCCTTACTCATTTGGATACGGTGGGCAGAGACAGCACCCTGCAGTAAGTGCATGGTGCCCTTGGTGCCTTCTGCCTTTCATTTCTGACACCCAGACACCCTGTGTTCCAAGTCGCCCAATGTCCAGAAGAGGCAAACCCATTAGAGACAGAAAGTAGGTTAGTGGTTGCCTAGGCTGGGGGGTGGGGTGGAGGAGGGAAAGGGCTAAAGGAGAGTGACTACTAATGGGTACAGGTTTCTTTGGGGGTATGAAAGTGTATCTTTTAGTTTGAAACTCTTTTAAGGACTTTGCTGCAAAATAACCAGTGTCCAACTGCAGGAGGCCGCCCATTGTCTTCACTAGCAGAGAAGTGCAAAAAGGGATCCGGGAACGCTGGTGAACCTTGAACCCATGGCAAGGGCCTGAGTTATGCACCGATTGTCTAGTCCTGACAATGGAGGCTCAAGCTCTTTCCTGATCAAATAGTCTCAGAGTAAATCTTTCTAATATTTACTGACCTTTAAGATAGTCTATCTGCTACCGCAAT
Source organism: Myotis daubentonii (assembly GCF_963259705.1). Taxonomy (NCBI): domain Eukaryota; kingdom Metazoa; phylum Chordata; class Mammalia; order Chiroptera; family Vespertilionidae; genus Myotis; species Myotis daubentonii. The sequence goes on from NC_081861.1 coordinate 40,199,267, forward strand.
TGCCTGCCTAAGGGTTTTATGTGTATCCAAAGTTGAATAAAAGGCTGGCGAGGCCTGGGCACCGGTGGAAATCCTTCCCCTTGAGTTGGACTAGCCCACCTGGCCCCCCAATATTTCCAAATTATCTCGTCTCGTCTCTTTCATTTGCGTGCAGCCCCTCCTCCAGATCCTGAACCCTGAACCACGCGGGACGTGGGGGAAACACACATACACATCCAACCTGTGTGTGGTACCCAAGTGACAAATGGAGTGTCACTCCCTCTTCCAAAATAGAATACTGTCAAGGTTTTACTGTATATCAAAAGTATAGTTTCTATACCATATTGATGAACCCTATAGCACTTTGCATATATATCAGACTTCGCTATCTTTGCTATAATAGCTTGCCAACTTTCTCAGTAAACTTATCTTGAAATCCATCCCCACCTTTTGAAAAAAAAATGCTATCAAAGCAGTACTTCATAGTGTATTTCCAGTTTTTTGATAAGACAATTTAAAAAATTAAACCAGCCCTGGCCAGTGTGGCTTGCTTGGTTGAACATCGTCCTGTGCACCAAAGGGTCACCAGTTCAATTCCTGGTGAAAGCACATGTCCAGGTTTTGGGTTGGATTCGATGTCGGGGTGTGTGTGGAAGGCAACCAATTAATTAGTGTTTGTCTCTCTTTCCCTCACCCTCTCTAAAAATATTAATAATTAAAAAACATCCTCAGGTGAGGATTTAAAAAGATTATAAAATTAAAATTGCCACAAAAAGTAACCACCATCTTAACTACCATCATAGTTCATTAAGCATCCATTTTGAGGATGCTTAGATTTTAAAGATCTTGTTAATCATGATTGCTTCATATTATTATTGACTAATATAAGACAAAGTAAACACATAAAGTGTGTATTATTCACAAAGTGAATGCGAATCATACTTTAGGTTTCTTGATATTTTCTTTTTTTTGTGTGTGGCTTATTTCTTAGCACCAATTTGTTTATTGTTACTTTTACTTTGTAATGGGGCTGACGAAAAGCTCATACTAGCAATGGGAGATTAGTCAGTTCTGCCATTTTCCTATTGCTCACTTGTACTCGTATCCTTCATATTATTTTCATGCAGGCTGTGGTTTATTTGTAGAAATCTTTTCAAGCCACTTTTCCATTTGGGGAGGATTGGTTTAGTTAAAACCAGATGTTATAATCTGTAAATTTGCAACCCAACACAGAAATTGCGTAACTTGGAATAGACTAAAAATAAAATGAAAGAGGGTGGGCTCCACTATGAACCCTTCTGTGTTGTGGAATTCCCACTTCAGAGATAACTGGTTAATTGCATTGGGTGCATTTTACAAATGAGACAACTGAGGTAATGACAGGTGAAGAAACTTATTAAAGGGTACACAGCTAGCATGTGATGGAGACAGTATTCAAATAGGTCTCTTTGACGCCAATGCCCATGCTCCTACTATTATGACCAAAAGCTTTTGACTGATTCAAAAACCTACAGTTTCTGGTTTCAGACACCAAAATTATGGAAGATTGCTAAATTTTATTCTTCCAGCTGAGGGCATGTTTCTCTCTGAATGGTCTATGGCAGAATAGGAGTTAGATTAGAGGGAGCATGTGGACATAATTGGACTCTAACTACCAGTCATTGACTTACTATGCGCAAGACAGATACAGAGCTGAGCACTGGATCCTCCCCACAGTCTTATGAGAGCTTCTGAGTGTTACTTCCATTTCAAAGATGACAAAATGGAGCAGGTGGCCATGCTGGCATTCCAAGTAAAAAAATGGAATGACTCCTAAACCTGGAATACATTGTGTTGCCTGTAGCCCATCTGCTTCATAGACAATATTTTTTAAAAAATATATTTTATTGATTTTTTAGAGAGAGGAAGGGAGAGAGATAGAGAGTTAGAAATATCGATGAGAGAGAAACATCAATCTGCTGCCTCCTGCACATCTCCTACTGGGGATGTGCCCGCAACCCAGGTACATGCCCTTGACCGGAATCGAACCTGGGACCCTTGAGTCCGCAGGCTGACGCTCTATCCACTGAGCCAAACCGGTTTCGGCATAGACAATATTGTTATAGTTAGCACATAGTAAGAGTTAGCCACATGCCAGGCACTGTGACAACTGCTTTCCATATATTATATCTCATTTAATTCTCATAATAGCCTCACAAGAAAGTTACTAGAGTAGTACCCCCTTATTCGTGGCTTCACCTTCCATGGTTTCAGTTTCTCATGGTTAATCATGGCCCACAATTATTAAATGGAAAATTCCAGAAATAAACAATTCATTAAAAAAAAATTGTGCACCATTTTGAGTAGTTTGATGAAAATTTTGCCATCCTACCCTGTTCCACCCAGGAGGTGAATCATCCTTGTTCAGTGTATCCATACTGTATGCACTGTCTGACCCCTAGCCACTTAGTAGCCTTCTTGGTTATCAGATCAGTTATCAGAGAGAGGAAGAGACAGAGAGAGGCACATTTACACAAATTTATTATAGTATACTGTTGCTATAATTGTTTTATTTTGTTAGTTATTGTTTTTTATCTTACTGTGCTTAATTATAAATATGGTTTTTTATTGATTTTTAGAGAGAGAGGACGGGAGAGGGATAGAGAGAAATATCATTGATCGGCTGCCTCCTGCATGCACCCTACTGGGGATCTAGCCCAAAATCCAGGTATGTGACCTGACTGGGGATCGAACCAGTTACCTCTTGGTTCATGGGTCAATGCGCAACCACTTAGCCACACCGGCCTGGTGCTGTGCTTAATTATAAATTAAACTTTATCATAGGTATGTATGTACAGGGAAAAACATAGCATATAAAGGGTTTGGTACTATGTAGAGTTTGAGGCATCCAAGGAAGGTCTTGGAACATATCCCCAGTGAATAAGGGAGGGAAACTACTGTATTAGACATTATCCTCATTTTATAGATGCGGAAACTGAGGCTCAGAGAGGTTAAGTAACTTGTTTAGGGTCACCTGGGTGCTAGCAAGTGGCAGATCTTCCACCAGCCTGGCATCTCTTCCATCATTGCTTTGGGTAGGAAATGGACAGCATCTCAGCAGAGCCAGCCTTTCTTATAGAGTCCACTATCCATGCTGTCAGCATCTCCTCACTGAGCAGATGGAGCCCAGAGAGGCCTTGAATGGTGCCAGCCTGTGGACTGCTGCCAGTCCAACAAGAAAATAAATTGAATGTTTAGAAATGTTCATAGAAAGTTGATATTGCTGCAGCATCCAAGTGTATGAATCATTTTTAAAAATTTTACAAAAGTATGTGTTCATGACAGATTAGAAATTTTAAAACGATATAACCTCCTTTTCATGAAGATGGCACCAAAAGCGAAGAAGGGAGCCCCTGCTCCTCCTAAAGCTGAAGGCAAAGCAAAGGCTTTGAAGGCAAAGAAAGCAGTGCTGAAAGGCACCCACAGCCACAAAGAAAGATCCGCACGTCACCCACCTTCTGATGGCCCACGACACTACGGCTTTGAAGGCTGCCCACATATCCTCAGAAGAGTATCCCCAGGAGAAACAAGCTTGACCACTCTGCCCTCATCAAACTTCCCCTGATGACCAATCAACCATGAAGAAGATAGAAGACAACCATACACTTGTGTTCATTGTGAGTGTCAAGGCCAACAAACGCCAGATCAAACAGGCTGTGAAAAAACTCTATGGCATTGGCATGGCCAAGGTCCGCACCCTGATCAGCCCTGATGGGGAAAAGAAGGCATGTATTTGACTGGCTCCTGACTATGATCCTCTGGATGTTGCTAACAAAATTGGGATCATCTAAACTCACTCCAGCTGTTTAATTCTAAATATAAGAATTTTACACTGTGAAAAAACCCTCTATCATTCACCACAGATAGTTTGAAAAGCACTGGTATAGATAAATCCTGTCTATTATCCATGCCTATGATCTGTCATTTGAGGGCAGGACTGGTCAACTCCAAGCCAGAGGAGCGGTGAGCTGGTTTCCAAAGGATTATGGGAATGACTTGATTCACCCCAAGCTGAACCTGATGCTGAGCGTTTGTGAAAGACAATAAAGGCCTGATCTTCTTCCTCTTGGGAGGTCTTCAAGAATGATAAAGTTGGCTTTAAATGATAATGATGGTGGCTTTAAAGATCCAGCATCAGTTTTATTTCAAGGGCTTCCTCCAGGAGCTCTAACCAACAGAGGGCATTGATATGCTGTCTTGTCTGTCCAGAAATGCCACTGCTGTCCACAGTTTCAGTAGCGTTGCCATCTTTCCAGATACAACTGGACATGCCCTAGTTCACTGCAGTGGGATAGGACAGACAGTGAGGAGTGGGAAGTGGAACTAGATTATAAAGTGAGTTTTAGGGGGCTAAACTAAAGGTACAGACAGGTGACCAGACTCTGGTTTTTCCTTTCCACCTTTTGCCAGCTCTGCTTCCTCCAGGCAGCTCTGCTTGACTCCTCAAAACTTAATCATTTCCTCCTTCACAGAATCCTTTTAGCCTGTAACACCCAACCCGACATTTTATCATATGGTATCCTGAGTGGTTCTCAGATGACTGGGCCCCAATTTCCTATCTAAGTTAAAGATCCCCAAAGCAAACACAAGAGAAAAGGCAAAGATTTAGCAGCCAGAACTGAGACATCAAGGGTGACCCCAGACAGAATTTCAAGAGTGCTTGGCCAGAGCTGCTGATGTCCCTCTGGCCTAGAGCCTGAGGCAGGGCTGAGCTTGTAGCAAGAGGGTTGGTAGATCCTCAGAAAGTGGCTCCAGTCATGGAGGGGGGAGGAGCAGGGGCTAGGAACCAGGCAGGACCTGAGCCCACATTGTTCCTTTGCCTGGAATACAAAGCCCTTCATAATCTTACCCCATCATAATGATAACAGTTAACGTCGGGTGAGCACTTTTTATGTGCCAGCCACTGCTTCAAGTTTACATGTGTTAACTCATTGAACCCTCAAACTAACTTTATGAGTTCCAGTATTACCGCCATTTTATAGATGAGGACATTGAGGCGCAGAGCAGTTATGAGCTTAAATGAATCACCCAAGATTGTACAGCTAATATGTGGTGGAGTCGGGATTCAAAACCAGGCAGTGTGGCTCAAACGGGCAGATGTTTAGTCAATTGCCTATATTCTGAAATACAGGGTGGGACAAAAGTATGTTTACTGTTTGTTGTATGAAAAATCATACAATAATCAATAAATAATAAAAGAATAAGCTCTGTTTCGCATACAATGTAAACATACTTTTGCCAAACCCTGTATTTGCCTTGTGATAGGGGCCTGAATGCCTTAACCCAGAGGTTCTCAACCTGTGGGTCGCGACCCCTTTGGCGGTTGAACAACCCTTTCACAGGGGTCGCCTAAGACCATCCTGCATATCAGATATTTACATGACAATTCATAACAGTAGCAACATTACAGTTATGAAGTAGCAACGAAAATAATTTTATGGTTGGGTCACAACTTGAGGAACTGTATTTAAAGGGCCAGAAGGTTGAGAACCACTGCGTTAACCTGAAGGAGTGACTCTAATGGTGGAGATTTCAGACATAGGGAGCATCATAGGGGAGAGAATTCTGGTTTGGAGATCTTTCCTGGAGGCTCACTCAACTCTGCTATCTGAGCCCTACAATTCATGGTGGCTCCTCTGTGAGACCGACCATTCCTGCCACTTGTATGAAGTAAATGAGAGAAGAGAGCCTCCTGCTTGTGCTTGCGGCATCTTTGTAAATGATCCAAGGCCTCCAAGCCTTGACCTCAGTGTTTCAGTGACCCACGTGTGGGTTGAGTTCACTTGAACATTGTTTCAACTTGAATGAGCAGAACCTGGTGAGATCTCAACTTGAAGCATTTTTGGTTGTATTTTGTATCACACCTCATTGTCATTTGTTGTGTTTCTGGAGATCAATAAATAAGGCCTGTGACTTTATTGGCACTGAGTCTGTCATTGTCATCTGTACAATCTGTGGCCTTGGAGAAACCACATTCTTTCGCTGCTTTCACCTGTCAGGGCAGGTGTGGGCAGCCACTCACAATTGGATTTTGCTAAGAGCATGATCTCTTTTTAAAAAATATGTTTTTATTGATTTCAGAGAGGAAGGGAGAGGGGGAGAGAGAGAGAAGCATCAATGATGAGAACCATTGATCAGCTGCCTCCTGCACGCCCCCTACTGGGGATCAAGCTTGAAACCAGGGCACGTGCCCTGACTAGGAATCAAACTGTGATCTCCTGGTTCATGGGTCGATGCTCAACTACTAACCCACACTGACTGAGCGAGCATGATCTCTTTGATGTGCTGGAGATTTAGTCCAGGTTGGTAGAGGTGGCAAAGAGGACCTCAAGCTGGGCACAGGCTGACCCAGGGGTCAGCTCTTCCAGTAGTGGCTAGTGGTGCCCACAAACAGCAGGGGAAGAGAGACGGAAAGAGCATTATAACTGGTCCAGTGCCATAGCTAATGGATTTGTGTGCCATCTTTGGCATCCTGCTCAGATTATCAACCCCTTGAAGAAAAATAAGCCTGCCTGTCCCTGCCAGTACAGTGAAGGGTTCAGGGTCAACTGCCTTCGGTGTGCTCCAGGCCCCTGAAGTCTACAGCTCAGTATTAACTATCACAGGATGGCTCCCATGTTTTTGGAAGTTAGGCTGCTCCCTTAAGGCACAAGGAAAAATCTGCCCCGGTTTAATCACCCATTCCAGTTGGCCAGCTGGCATCATCAGAAGTTCTGTTCTTAGGGTCCCCTGGCAGCCAGTTTGGCAAGAGCAGGCTGGGAAGAATAGTCACTTGATTTGTTTCCTGTCTGCCAGATGCTCTGAGCTGCAGGAAATCCATGCGGATGCAATAAGTCGACACGGTTTCATTCATCGAGATCCAGAGGGAGGACACACTCCTCTCAGAGATACGTAGGGTCCACATGCCTAATCTAGCCAGCCGGGTAGGTTTCACACTTCTCCACACTTTTTGAAGTATAATTAAGTGTTGGGGCTGCCTCACGCATCTCCTTCTGTGTTCATAAAACACTTGTTTCCTCAGGGTTCCTGGGGACTGAAGACGTTGTAAAGGAACAAAACAGACCAAAAACACATGCAAATTATTCATATTTATGAGTGAAAAATGAGTAAGACAACAAATTGTTGAGGCTTCATTGCCAAGACAGGAATTTGATTCCAGGCTACAGGAATGGCAGGACAGTGTACAGAGCAAAGGGGGTGAGGGCACAAGAAGCCTGCTCTGTACAACGGGACAGACCAGGCCACACCTGGACTATTGTGCTTAGGTTTTGAAGCCCACCTCAGGAGTGACCAGGAGTGAAGGGATATCTGATGAGAAATGGTTGAAAGAATTGGGAATGTTTGACTAGAGGAGAAGACTCATGGGGGATATAACAGCTGCCTTTAAAAACTGAAGGGCTGGCCTGTGAGAGAGAGGGAGGGACCCAAGGCAGAGTGGAGGAGAGGTAAGTGTGGGTTATAGACTCAGGAACGTCCGGTGAATTCATAGTTCTGTAATTTACTAAGCCTGCTCCCTTTGGTAAGTCACTTAATCTCCCTGGCCGAAACCGGTTTGGCTCAGTGGATAGAGCGTCGGCCTGCGGACTGAGGGGTCCCGGGTTCGATTCCGGTCGAGGGCATGTGCCTGGGTTGCGGGCATGTCCCCAGTGGGAGATGTGCAGGAGGCAGCTGATCGATGTTTCTCTCTCATCGATGTTTCTGACTCTCTATCTCTCTCCCTTCCTCTCTGTAAAAAATCAATAAAATATATTAAAAAAAAAAATCTCCCTGAGTCTCAGTTTCTTCATTGGTGCAGTGGAGAAGATAATACCATCTTCATTGTACTTTTGTGAGGCTTCAGTGAGAGAGGGATCTATAAAAGAGTTCTTGAAGCCCTGGCTGGTGTGGCTCAGTTGGCTGGAGCGTCATCCTGTGCACTGAAAGGTTGCTGGTTCGATTCCTGGTCAGGGCACATGCCTAGGTTGCAGGTTTAATCCCCGGCCCCGCTTGGGGCGCATACAGGAGGCAACCCAAGATGATGTGTCTCTTGCACATCGGTGTATCTTTTTTTTTCCTTCCTCTCTCTAAAAATCAATGAAAATGTCCTCAGCTGGGAATTAAAACAAAAAAGAGTGCTTGAAATCTGAAAAATGCTTGGCAATTTATATTACTGTGAGTCTCTGTGGTCCTGGAGCACAAATCCTGGTGTCCAGTGGGTGAAATTGACAGATAGACAGATTTTGGTGCAGTACAATTAAGAATAGCTACCTAACCATTATAGGGGATGTAAGATGCAAATGGCGACTTTGGGAAGTAGCCAGTTCATCATCACTGGAGATGTTTAAGCAGAGGCTGGACCAGCATTTTCTGGGAGGCTGCTTGAGGCAATTCCTGTGTACAGAATAAAGTTGGAATACATCACTTCTAAGGTCTTATCCAAGCTTTAGGGTTGAAGACACTATACTGAGTCTCTGTGAAGTTCTGTTACTATAATTAACTGTCTATGTTCCACTTCTACAGTTGATCCCATTTCCCTCTCACCAACCTCAAGACCTTGCTGCAGCAGTTTTCCCCTCTCCTATATCATCATTTTTTCTCTCTCCATCAGACCTTTTCCATTAGCACACAAATATGCTGTTTATTCTCCAATTGAAGAAAAACAAAAATGGTTCCCTTTAGCTATTGCCCCCTTTCTCTCTTTCCTTTATTTCTAAACTGGTGGCCCAGTGCACAAAATTTGTGCACATTAAAAGGGGATTAATTAGAGGAAATATTTTTAAATTGCTATTTGCCCCTTCTCTATAATAGAAGTGTCAGAGATGAAAGGAAATTAGTAAAATGTATATGAAAATCTTCCTCTTGTCAGAGTCTGGGGTGTGCTGCAGGACCCAGAGTCAAGTCCCCACCCACCTGAGGTGCATCAAAATCGCGGGAGACCCAGACCCAGACCCAGCCGGCCCCACCCACATTGGGTGAGGTCCAGACCTAGCTGGCCCCACCTTTGTCAAGCCCCACTGGGTGGGTGGGGGGGCGCAGCCTCAGGTCCCCCAGTGCACCCTCAGGTTCCCCGGCCCGGCACCAGGGCAGGGGGTGGGGCCTTAGGTCCCTTGGCCTGGTGCCAGGGCAGGTGGCATGGCCTGAGGTCCCCCGTCAAGCCCTGCCAGGAAGGGGGCACAGTCTGAGGCCCCCTGACCCGGCACCAGGGTGGGGGGCATGGCCTGAGGTCCCCTCGGCCTGGACCAGGGTCGGGGGAGTGCCTTTAGGTCCCCAGTCAAGCCCTGCTGGGTGGGGGACATGGCCTGAGACCCCGTCAAGCCCTGCCGGGTGGGGGGCACAGTTTGAGATCCTCCATCAAGCCCCACTGGGTGTGGGGCAAGCCTTAAGGTCCCCCATCAAGCCCCGCTGGGCAGAGGGCGTGGTTTGAGATCCCCTGTCAAACCCCACCGGGTGGGGGTGCAGCCTCAGGTCCCCCGTCAAGCCCTGCTGGGCAAGGAGCACAGCCTCAGGTCCCTTGGCGCTGGGGTGGCGGCATGGTCTGAGGTCCCCTGGCCTGGGGCAGGGGGAGCGGCCTGAGGTCCCCTGTCAAGCCTCACCAGGTGGGGAGTGCAGCCTCAGGTCCCCCGCCCCAGCCCAGTGCCACGCAGCTTCAGGTCTCTGCTGCTTGCTCGTTACGGCTCATTACAGGAACTCGGCCTCCACTGTGGGCACAGCCATCTTGTGTTACAGGATCCCTGCCTCCACTGTGGGTGCGGCCATATTGATAATTACAGTGTGACGGTTGACTTGCATATTCCCACTTTATTAGACGAGATTGTTCAAAAGAGTGATCTGCATTTGCTGCCTCATCTTTTTCCTCCAACCTTCTCTTAACATACTGTGATATGGCTTTCCCCCACACCACTCCACCAAAGTTTTTCTTTTGAAAATCATTCCATCTAATAAAGAGGGAATATGCTAAGTGACCCTCATGCCGTCGCAAATATGATGGTGCCCACAATCAATAAGGAAGAAATATGCTAATTGACTGCCACACCCTCAAAGATGGCGGCACCCACAGCCAATAAGGAGGGAATATGCTAACAGACTGCCATGCCCTCAAAGATGGCGGTGCTCACATCCACAAGATGGTGGTGCCCAGTCCCCTCAGCCCCACTGGGGCAGCAGGCATGTGGCCTAGGGGCAGGCCCGGCCACTCCATGTGCCTGCCTCCCGAGTCCCCCAGTCCCCTCAGTCCCTCAGCCGCCCAGGGCTGGCCCGGCACAGGCAAGCCTCAGATGGTGGCTGCCCAGCCGCCCAGGGCCAGCCCAAGGTGCAAGCAAGCCTTGGATGGCAGCTGCCCAGCAGCCTAGGGCTGGCCTGAGGCGCAGGTAACCAGGGCTGGCCGAGGCTTGCACCGCTGGCAGTTGCAACAGCAGAGGTGTGATGGGGCGTCGTCTTCCCCTGATCACCGGGTTGCCTCCCACCCCTGAGGGCTCCCGGGCTGTGAGAGGGGGCAGGCCAGGCTGAGGGACCCCCATCCAGTGCATGAATTTTCATGTACCAGGCCTCTAATTGTGAGATAATAGAAAATATATATTGGTCTCTTCCTCTGGCCCCTGGAACAGAGCTCCTAAAACCCTTCCTAAATTCCTAGATTCCTAAATGATAAGAGCAATAGGCACATCTTTTGCCCTATTGAGGCAAGTAGTGTTCTTGGCGGGCTTCTGGATGGCTCCTGGATATGGGCTGGTCACCAGAGTGACCAAGCCATGATTAGAAACTGAATTTTCAGCTTCACCCCTTCATCCTACAGAGAGGGGAGAAGGGCTGGAAATGGAGTTAATAATTGATCAAGGCTGTGTAAGGAAGCCTCTGTAAAATCCTAATGGCAGGGGTTTGCAGAGCTTCCAGGCTGGTGAACTCATCCACACAAGATGACACAGCCAACTCCATGGACACAGAAGCTCCGGCACTCAGGACCCTCCCACACCTTGCCCTATGTATCTCTTTATCTGGCTGTTCATCTTTATCCTTTATCATATCCTTTAATAAACTGGTAAACCTAAGTGTTTCCCTGAGTTCTGTGAGCTATTCTAGCAAATTAATTAAACTCAAGGAGGGGGTCATTGGAACCTCTGATCTATAGCCAGTTGGTCAGAAGCACAAGTGATAACCTGCATTTGCAACTGGCATCTGTATTGGGGAAGGCAATCTTGTGAGACTGAGCCCTTTACCTGTGGAATCTGATGCTATTTACGGGTAGATTGCATCAGAATTGAGTGAAATTGCAGGGCACTTAGCTGGTGTGGCAGAGAATTGTTTGATATAAGGAACAATCTCCACACATTTGGTGACCAGAAATGAAGTGTTTTGGATTCTATAGTTGCACAATCCAGACCTTCAATTCACAGGGTCCTGGCTGAACAGCTGGGGGGCTCTGGCTCCCCGGCCAGAAAGTCAACTCTGTGGGAAAAGGGCTCCTTTGTCTATCCCTAGCTCTTAGACTCAGGATAGGTGCTATGGAAGCATTATGTGTGATGTGCGGGGTCGGGGGCTGGAGATGGGAGATAAAGGGGAGGAGGGACGGAGGAATGTAGTCTTGGAGGTTAACAACAGGCCCTTGCCCTAAGAATGGCTTTTAGCACTTTTACTGAGTCCTTCAAACTTTCTGTTCATTTTATTGAAACTGTTACAACATATAATTTTTCAATGGATTCATTTTTTTAAAGTATTTTTTATTGATTTTTACAAGGAGGAAGGGAGAGAGATAGAAACATCAATGATGAGAGAGAATCATTGACTGGCTGCCTCCTGCACGCCCCCTACTGGGAATTGAGCTTACAACCCGGGCATGTGCCCTGGACCAAAATCGAGCCTGGGACCCTTCAGTCCGCAGGCCGAGGCTCTACCCATTGAGCAAAACCAGCTAGAGCAATGGACTCATTTTTATTTATTTTAAATCCCACAAAAGTAATACAAAACTACATTTTTATCTGGATGTTCAACCCAGGCATGTGCCCTTGATCGGAATCAAATCTGGGACCCTTCAGTCCGCAGGCTGATGCTCTATCTACTGAGCCAAACCAGCTAGTTTAGGAATTATAATAATTTAATAAGCCAATAGCATACAGGACAATGTCTCTTAATAAGCCAATAAAGAAATAACAGCCTTCCCAGTGTGGCTCAGTGGTTGAGCGTCTACCCATACATCAAGAGGTAATTGGTTTGATTCCTGGTCAGGGCATATGCCTGGGTTTTGGGCTTGACCCCCAGCCGGGGGGAGGGGGGTGGGGCGTGCAGGAGGCAGCCAATGGATGTTGATCTTTCTCTCTGGTCGGTGTTTCTATTGCTCTCTCCCTCTCCCTTCTTCTCTCTCTAAAATAAATAGAAAACATAAGAGATAACATAACCCAAAACCGATGATAGATTAACCCCACTATTGTTTTAGTTAAGCAGAGATGAAAGGAATAAAGTCCAAATTTAGTTGAGGTGGACCTTTATATGAGTTGGTACTTGTGAGAGATGGCTTAGCTAATTGAGAACTGAAGTTCAGCTGCCAGAGCAAAAGTAAAAGTTTCTCGTTTCCAGAGCACATTGCTAGGGAATGATGGTGCCTTGTTGATGGGTGAGCTGTTCTCCTTTTCAGGGCAGCCGTGTGGCTTTTGATGCTGCTGGTAACAGAGTCGCTGTTACCATGGCAGGAGCTAATGCCCCAAAAGTCTTTGGGGAGATTTTGATCAGCAAAGGGTAGCCTTGACCAGACCAAACATTCTCAGATAGTCTTGACAAACTCTTGGTATTGATAGTCTAAATGTTTCCCTGCCATGTTTCTTCACATGTTCTTTTCCTTAAGCCCCAGTGGTGCCTCTCAGCAGCTGAGCTACTGGGTGCTTATTAGTGACAACAGATGAGATGACATCCTGACACAGCTTACCTCATTCAGAGTGAAACAACTTTACCTCCGTAAGGTATATAAATGTCTAATCACTATGCTGTACACCTGAAACTAATATACTATTGTATGTCAACTGTAATTGGAAAATAAAAATTTAAATAACTTTACTTATAATGACAACTTCATTCTTAGAGCAAAACAACTTCACTTTTTTTTTTCTTTTTTTAATGCCCTTGACCAGAATCGAACCTGGGACCCTTCAGTCCGCAGGCTGATGCTCTTTCTACTGAGCCAAACTGGCTAGGGCAACCTCACTCTTAAAAACAACTTCAATTTTTGTCATAAACAAGTAGATTGAAATCATATGAAACTGATACACAACACAACAGAAGGGGTTCAGAATGAGCATATGTTCAGTAATGAGAAGTCTGCCCTGCCCTATAGATAGGTCATAAAAAAGTTATCTCTGCTAATAACTCTTATTATGGGCAAGTCCATGGGGTCTTGGTTACCTTCACTCAAAAACAATTCAAATGCCAAAGTGGCATATCTTGAGGAGGCCTGTTCTGAACCCCTATAGGTCTCACCAAGAAGATCTGAAGGAGGTGAGCCAACAGGCCAACCAGATACCTGGGAAAATAGCATCCAGGCCAGGAGCTTGGCTGCCATATTGGAGGAATAGCAAGGCGGTCATCTGATTCCCACAGCAGGTGAGTGCGGGCGAAGAGTTGGAGATGAAGACTTGGACTTTGGCTTTGAGTAAGATGGAGCCGTTGTGCAGCTTCGAGCAGAGAAGTGATGTGATCTGCTTACGTTTTACCAAGAAGTAAGAAGTGGCTGGGTTCTGGATATATGGTGAAGATAGAGCTGACAGAATTTGCTGATGAATTGGATGTGGAGTGCAAGATGACACCAAGGTTTTGGCTTGAGTGACTGAAAGCATGAAGTCACCATTCCTGATACAAGGAAGATTGTGGATGGAACAGATTTTGGGGGAAGGCATCAGGGATTTGGTGTTGAGCCTCCTAAATATGATGTGGCATCCAGGTGGTGATGTTAAGGAGGCCATTGGGTTCAAGATAGAGGTGCTCGCCCAGCTGGCATGGCTCAGTGGTTGAGTGTTGACCTATGAATCAGGAGTTCACAGTTCGATTCCCATCAGGACACATGCCCAGGTTGCGGGCTCAATCCTTAGTAGGGCGCGTGCAGGAGGCAGCCCACTGATGATTCTCTCTCATCATTGATGTTTCTATTTCTCTCTCCCTCTCCTTTCCTCTTTGAAATCAATACAATTAAAAAAGAAAAAAAAAAAAGAATGGGCTTTGGAATCAGAAAGACCTGGTTTGAATCCCACCTTGGAGAGTTAAGTATGTGACCTTTGTAAGGCACTGCACTGCTCTGTGCTTCAGCTTCCTCATCTCTACAGTGGGGGGTCATATTAATTACATCTGCCTCCCAGTAGTGTCCTAAGGATTGAAGTAGCGCTTCTAAAGACATCACATAGCACAATGCCTGGCAAATGGCAAGCCTCAGTGAATCAGAGCTGGATTTGGTATTGTTTTGTGATCCCTGGCTGACCTTGGGCTTCTTTGTCCTCTTCCTGGAGCTTGTTTTCTTTAGCGGACATTCAGAGAGCAGTAGCTGGCCCTCCCCTCCTGCAAATGGAGCCACTCAGCCTCCTTGCTCCCCTTGGCACCTGCCTGATAGGCTGTGGCAAGTGCCCCACGTGGCACCTGCTGGCCCGGCCCATCCTCTGCCCGTCCTTTTAGCATCTGGGTCACTCAGTTCCACTGGGAATGGGACTTCCGAGCTCCTGGTCTTGACTTTGGTAACTAAGCACAGAATGCTATGTCTATTTGTCACATGGCAAAAGCCTACCTACCTTGCCCTGCAGCCTCAGCTCTGGAGTGAGGAAGAGGCTGCAGCAAGAATCACTGTTATGCCTCCCTGGCCATTTCCAGGCCTGCAAGTGATATTTCTCTGATCAGTGTACTGTCACTAAGGAGAGTTCATGTGCTGTTTTTTTTTTTTTTTAATTTGTCTGTATTTGCCATAACCTTTTTTTTAAAATATATTTTATTGATTTTAGAGAGGAAGGGAGAGGGAGATAGAAATATCAATGATGAGAATCACTGATTGGCTGCCTCCTGCGCCCCCCCTACTGGGTATTGAGCCTGCAACCCAGCATGTGCCCTTGGCCAGAATTGAACCTGGGACCCCTCAGTCTGCAGACTGATACTCTATCCATTGAGCCAAACCAGCTAGGGCTGCCAAAACCTTTTAAAGCAGAATGTGACTAGAGCACTACACTAATATTCACAAAATTTGCTTTGAGTTACTTTCAAATGGCTTTACAACATGCCTAGATAGCTTATATTTCTGCTATGCTAAACAATTCTTTTCTTTGGAGACAAACCCTATGGATAGTTACAACCATCATGTTGGTCAGCTTAGCATACTAACCTCTAGAGGCTGTACATGCAGTTGATAACTGCAGGGGATGTTAGACTTAAAAAGTAGATCTTAGGGGGTGAAGGTTGTTTTAACATGCATCTCAGAACACTTTAGCAACAAAAGATTTGATATACTTAGGAATCTGCTTGAGAGATAAACACTTCAGACCACATGTGCTGTTTGTTTTCTTAAGAGCCTGACTGCCCTCCCACCCACTCCTGCCACAGCCCAGCTTGTCACTTCCCTCCTTCAACCAGCGCTTCAAACTGCCATCCTGCTCCAGCCTCAATTCCACAGCCATTGGCCTTGCCTGCTCTTCAATCTGCCTCCATTGCCCCTTGTCTTCTCTGGGGCAGAAGCCTGAGCTTGTTGGACCCCATGTCCCTGCAGTGCCCTTCACAGGGCTCTTGGCTCCAAGTGGGTGCGTTCCACAAGCTTGGCTGCCTGCCATTTGGCCCACTCTGAAGCTGACTCTGGGGAGGGAATCTTGCCAAGGGCTGGTCTGCATCACTGTTGTGAGAGAAGCAGCCAGCACCCCCTATTGAGATCCTGGTTTCCACACTCATAAGTGGAGATGCCTCATGAATTTGCTACCTCCACTCTCTGCACTTTGAAACTAGCTTAAATGGGCAGCCAAGAAGAGAAGGAAAGACCTTATTGTGAATGGAGCCTTAGGTCTGCCAGTTACCATGGCCCTGGGCCATTGTCACCTCTCTGAGTTTCTATTTCTTTTTTTAAAATATATTTTTTATTGATTAAGATATTACATATGTGTCCTTATCCCCACGTTACCCCCTACCCCCCCCCCCCCGCGCTCATGCCCTCACCCCCCTGTTGTCCGTGTCCATTGGTTAGGCCTATATGCTTGCATATAAGTCCTTTGGTTGATCTTTCCCCCTTACCCCAACCCTCCCCTACCTTCCCTCCAAGGCCCGACAGTCCAATCAATGCCTCTCCGTCTCTGGATCAGCCCTTGTTCATCAGTTTATGTTGTTCATTATATTCCACAAATGAGTGAGATCATGTGGTATTTATCCTTCTCTGACTGGCTTATTTCACTTAGCATAATGCTCTCCAGTTCCATCCATGCTGTGGCAAATGGTAAGAGTTCCTTTTTCTTCTTCCTCTTCTTAAAGAATACCTTTCAGCATCTCATATAATGCTGGTTTGGTGGTGATGAACTCCTTTAGCTTTTTCTTATCTGTGAAGCTCTTTATCTGACCTTCAATTCTGAATGATAGCTTTGCTGGATAAAGTAATCTTGGTTGTAGGTTCTTGCTGTTCATCACTTTGAATATTTCTTGCCACTCTCTTCTGGCCTGCATAGTTTCTGTTGAGAAATCAGCTGACAGTCGTATGGGTACTCCCTTGTAGGTAACTGACTGTCTTTCTCTTGCTGCTTTTAAGATTCTCTCTTTGTCTTTTGCTCTTGGCATTTTAATTATGATGTGTCTTGGTGTGGTCCTCTTTGGATTCCTTTTGTTTGGGGTTCTCTGCGCTTCCTGGACTTGTAAGTCTATTTCTTTCACCAGGTAGGGGAAGTTTTCTGTCATTATTTCTTCAAATAGGTTTTCAATATTTTGCCCTCTCTCTTCTTCTGGTACCCCTATAATTCTGATGTTGGTATGCTTGAAGTTGTCCCAGAGGCTCCTTACACTAGCTTCATATTTTTGGATTCTTTTTTCTTTTTTCTTTCTCAGTTGGGTATTTTTTGTTTCTTTGTATTTCAAATCTTTGACTTGATTCTTGGGATCCTCCTGTCTGCTGTTGGATCTCTGGATATTATTCTTTATTTCAGTCAGTGTATGCTTAATTTCTAGTTGGTCTTTTTTCATATCCTCCAGGGTCTCACTAAATTTATCGGCGGTTTCCATAAAATTCTTGAAAAACCTTATAAACGTGGCCTTGAACTCTATATCCAGTCGTTTGCTTTCCTCCATTTCTGTCATTTGCGACCTGTTTCTTTGTCTCCGCATTTTTTATGCTTCCCTGTGTTGATAGAGTGGCTTTGTGTGCTAGGTGTCCTGTAGGGCCCAGTGGCTTAGCCTCCCCAGTTACCTGAGGTAGACACTCTTGGTACACCCCCTTGTGGGCTTTGTGCACAGTCTTGTTGTAGTTATGCCTTGATTGTTGTAGGGTCACTGGGAGGAATTGACCTCCAGGCCAATTGGCAGCGAGAATCAGCTGTGTCTGCAGTGGGAGAACTTCTGTGCCGAAGACACCCTTCTGGGGCAAGACTTGCTTCAGTGGGGCTTTGGTACTCACTGAGTCTGCTCCCTGAGTGTGTCCCTTATGGATCTGAGGAGTTGTAATCTGGATGGTCCCACTCTGACCACTGGGTACACTGGCTCTTGGATCTAAGGAGGTGCTAATTTAGCCTCTGCCTGAGGTTACCCAGCAGGAGCTAAGAAGAGAACTGCAGATTCCCCTTCCTTTTTTGGAGTTTGGAGGTACCCAGATGAGGCCCAGCTGTGAAGCAATGCAAGCTGCTGTGGGGCCTTGGGCCTTCTCTTGGAAGTTCTGGGTCTGTCTGGCCCAGCTGCAATTTGTTAGGTAATTTTCAGGTTGCAAAGGGCCAGGGCATTCATATGCAAAAGCCTCTGCCGCAGCCTGGGTGGGGCGGGGACTCAGGGAATCAAAGGGCGGAGCAAGCAGCTATGGCGGATCCTTAGTCCTGCCCTAAGGGGCCGCGCGTCTGTGTCCCGGTAATTGCTGCAAGCACCTCTGAGGGAAAGCCGCCCTCAAGTTCCAAGTTCTGCCTGCTGCCAGACAGTCTAGTTTCTCCCCGTATGAGTCCTGGGTCCCCAGAGACTTCCAGGAACCGGAGTTCAGAGCAGTCAGGAGCTTATGACTCCCTCCCGATTCAAAAAGACAGCCACGTCCTCAGGTGCCCGCCCCTTTCCGAGCGCGCTCGAGCCTCCGTACCTCTGCACTTTACTTCCGCAGCTCCTCTGAGTCTACATGTGCTTTTCTTTTTCCTTCTAGTTGTAGAATTTCCACTCAACCAGCCTTCCTGTAGTTCTGGATGATGTCCGTTTTGTCTTTTCGTTGTATTTTTGAAGTTGTTGTGGGAGGCAGCAATTTCCGGTTTTTACCTGTGCCGCCATCTTGGTTTCTCCCCTGAGTTTCTATTTCTTATCTGAAAAATGGACATGAAAGGAATTACTTTATTATCTCACAGGCTTTTTGTTAGGATCAAATGAGACCATGGATGTGAACACTCTTGGTAAACATACTGGTGACTAGAGATGCTGCTGTTGCTGCTTGCTGTGTGTGGTGTGGGTGCAGAATTTCAACTAAGACACAAAACACTGATTTTGGGGGGAAAAGATAAAATTTTCCATTTGTTCCCCTTGGAAGGACTTTGCTCAAGCAAATTTCCCCTACTATTCCTGCATCACTAATCCCTCTCCCTGCCAATGGAGCATTGCCATCTATATTCAAGCATGTAATGTTTCCTCTCTTTAAAAAGACCATAACTTTCTTTTAAAAAAATATGTTTTTATTGATTTTTAAAGAGAGAGAGGATAAGAGAGGGAGAGAGAGAGAAACATCAATGAGAGAGAGAACAATTGATCAGCACGTCCCCTACTGGAGATCGAACCTGAAACCCGGGCATGTGTGCTGACTGGGAATCTAACCAGCGACATCTGGGTGCATGGGATGATGCTCAACCAACTGAGTCACACCGACCAGAGGGACCACAACCTTCTTGATCATATATCCCCAACTATCCATCACCCCATTTCTGTGTGATATCCTTTATAGCAAGACTCCCTGAAATTCAAGTTGTCTTTTCTGGCAGTCTACTTCCTCACCTCCCATTGTCTCTTGAACACATTCCAAAGTTCACAACCTACCAAGCCTCAGAATCCACACTTGCCAAGGCAGGACTGACTATATAATTTTCAAGGCCCAGTGCAAAGTGAGAATATGGGGCCCCTTGTTCAAAAGTGTATTTGTTTCCTAGAGTTATCTTAACAAATTACCACAAACTGAGTAGCTTAAAAACAATAGAAATTGATTCTCTCACAGGTCTGAAGGCCAGAAGTCTCAAGTCATGGTGTCATCAGGGTGGGTTACTTCTGGAGGCTTTGAAAGAGAATCTGTTCCATGACTCTCTACTAACTTCTGATGGGTACAGGCAATTCTTGGCATTCCTTGCCTTGTAGATGCATCTATAGGGGAGGAAAAACAAATTTCATTCTACCTTTCTAAGTTCTGGCTAGTCTAATAATCAAATTGACATGAGACAGATTAACAGGGGAAAATGACTATTTTTATTCCATATGTATATACAGGGCTCCATAAGAATATGAGACCCTGGCCCTAGCTGGGTGGGTTAGTTGGTTGGAACATCATCCCAATATGCCAGGGTTGTGTTTGATCCTCAGTTGGGGTATATACAGGAAGCAACCAGTGAATGCACAGATGAGTGGAGCAACAAATCTCTCTCCCTCACACCCTTCCTCCCTTCCTCCCTCCTTCCCTCCATTGTGTGTGTGTGTGTGTGTGTGTGTGTGTGTGTGTGTGTGTGTGTGTGTAATGGTTTGGTACGTCAAAACTTCAAAAGGCAGAAAGGCAATTCATGTAGAGATGAAAAAGCCAATGTTTGGTAAATAAATGTTTGTTGGGCCATCTTTAACAATGACAGAGAGGACTTTGATAAAACCAGTTTTGCTAGGTTCCTCCCTGTCTATGACACACAGGTTCATATTAAACTGTAGTTATTTATTAAGATAGTTTTCTTCCTGGAGCAGGCTCTCTATTTAAATTCTTTTATGCA
This sequence comes from Myotis daubentonii, assembly GCF_963259705.1. Classification (NCBI taxonomy): domain Eukaryota; kingdom Metazoa; phylum Chordata; class Mammalia; order Chiroptera; family Vespertilionidae; genus Myotis; species Myotis daubentonii. Next base: position 40,219,378 of record NC_081861.1, read on the forward strand.
GTTAGGGGAAAGTCAAAGTTTCTTTTATGAGTCTTTTGTACCTTAAAAATAATCAGCTGAAAATAATCAATGCCCCCCAAAAGCATATTTTGGGGTCACAAAACTCTGCTTCCCTCACATCACTCCTATCTCTGCCTCCATCTTCACATCACCTTCTCTTTGTGTCTTTTTGCACTCTTCTCTCATTATAACACCTTGGAATTTGGGGCCTCCCCTAATCCAATATGAACTCATCTCAAGATCTTTACCTTAATTGCATCTTCAAATACCCCTTTTACAACTAAGGTAACATTTCAAGTGGCTATATATTTGGGAGAAGGGTCATCATTCAAACCACTACAAGAAGTTATTTAAGAATTTCAAGATGGTCATAGAAAAGCATTAGATTAGCACAGGACCCTGCTGAAACCAGGGCCCTGTTTGACTGCACAGGTTGCATTCCCATAAAATAGCAATATGCCAAGGTCATTCATGCCCTCCTTTCCTGCTGTGGTGAGTTCTGAGTCCTTACCTTACTGGGTCTCTCACCAGCATTTGATATAGTTGATCACTCTATGCAACTCTTCCTTCCCTTGGCTTCTGGGACACTAAGCTCCACTGGGTTTCCTTTGATCTCACTGGCTAGTCAGTCAGTCTTCAGTGCCTCCTACTGGCTCCTCCTCTGCATCTTCCTGAGTGTGGATGTTGGAGAACCACAGGGCTTGGGCCTTGGACCAATTCGGTCTGTGTACTCACTCTCTTGAGGATCTCATTTCAAGTCTTTAAACTCCCCTCAGTATGGACACCTGCTGCCTTGACCTCTCTTCTGGGTTCTATATGGACACATCCAGATGCCTTCTCAACAGCCCCACTTTGAGAGATCCAATGAGCCTCTCAAACATAGCACATCCAAATTGAAGTCCTTCTGAGTTTCCCTCCAGTGTCCTTTGCCTCACTTAATGAAATCTCCATCCTTACAGTTGCTTGGGTGAAAATCCTTGCATTGTCCTAGCACCTCACATTCCTCTCATGCCATAACATGCAGTCTTAGCAAACACTTCCCATCCCATTTATTTATTTTATTTTTCTATCACCATTTATCCCTTCTATGCTCTCTTCCACCACCGACCCCCCATATTCCCCAATCACCACACTGTTGCCCATGTCCACAAGTTCTCTCTTTTCCCATCTCCTTTACAATGAGATCTCCATCCTTTGCTGTGACCCACATGACCCTACATGATTGGGCCCTTCTCTATCTCACCAACCCCATCTCCTACCAACTTCATCCCCCACCATCCCTCCTCACGCTGCTCCACTACTCCCATTCCCACCTGCTTGTTCCTTGGTCACACCAAACACGTTCCCCACCCCAAGGCCTTTGCACCTGCAGTCCCTCTGCCTGGTGTTGTTACCTTTCCCCATTCATTACCAAGGCCTGCTCCCTCCCTTCATTCAGTCCTGCTCAAAGTCGGTGGGCCAAGAATGCCTTGCCTGGCCACCCTTGTCTAACATCACCCTGTGCTCCCTCTCTGTTATCATCCCCTGCTTTATTTTTATCCCTTCGCTGTGCGTGGATCTCTCCAACTTGAATGTAAGCTCCACGAGTTAAGGGATTTGTTTTTTTACTGCCGTCATCCTCACCGCCTAGCTGAGTGCATAGCACACATGTGTTGAGTCAAAGAGTGAATCAGTTTAATCGTGTTGCTCTCCCAGCTAAGAATCTTACAGTGTTGCCTCACATCTCCGTGCCTTTGCCCATGCTATTCCCTCTGCTTGGAAGGCCCTTCCTCCCCCTAGCCTGCCTGGAAAACTCTTACTCATCCTTCAAGACCTGACCCAACTGTCGCCACCTTTGTGAAGCCCCTGCCACCAGGTAGAGCTAGCCAACGGTCCCTCCGTGACGCTGCAGCGTCCTGTACCTGCCTCCATTAACGCTGGGCTCTCATGTGGTTTTCCCGTCTGTCTTCTCCAGTGAACTGTGTGATCTTCCTGAGGACAGACACCACGTCTTCTCATCCTGTTTCCCTAGGGTCTAGTCCGGTGCCTGCACAGCCTTAGTATTTGGCAAAGGATTGCTGACTGACTGAGTAAATTAACCGACAGATGAGGGAAGGAAGTAGAAAGGAGGGAAAGAGGGACCATCTCTTTGCCTGTAGATGTCCTCAGGGTCCCCCTCACTAGGGAAGCTCCCTGTTCTCTAGACTGACCTCAACCCCTCGCCCCTTCATCCACACTTTCTAGAAACAGGTGCTACCCTCTTGGCCACAATGACCTTAGCTTCCAAACTTCAAAATCAGCAACCATGATCTGACTAGATTTATCATGTGTTTTTAGAAATAACAAGAATGAATTTTTGAAATCTATCACATGTAGGCCTGTGGCTGCTCAGGTTTCTGTTAGGGTGAATGTGACCAAGAATCAGAGCTTACGGATCTAATACATATTGGCTAGAGGATAGTTAGAAGCTACACTACAGGCGAGTGCAGAGAAAACCCATCCACAATCCTACATCCTAGATGCTAAACATTGTTAATATTTTGACATAATTTCCTCTGGCATATACAGTCATCAATATACATTCACATGTATATATGAAATATAATATATAGCTGTGCATATGTAAAATACATGAATGAAATCATGCTGTTCCTTCCATTTCATACCAGTGGCATCTTTGCGATGTCTTAATTCCATTAATGGCTGAGAGTTGGGTATCCACATCAGACACCCTAGAAAGCTTGGCTCTGCCTAGGACTCCCATGTTGCCCCCATCCACAAGCAGGACCTCAGAGTGCAGATGTGCCTGGTGGGCCAGGGTCCCCATAGGTAAATAAAGCAATAGTAGTCAGAACCAGGAGCTGGGGAAGCCCTCCTACCTATCCCCCAGATCCTTCCTGTGAGGGTTGGGAGTAGATGGGGCACCAGTATCAGCTTTCTGGGGAGCTGAGACATGGGGATAGAAGGAGAAGACATTTCCACAGGGATGGAAACTAGGAGTCCTGCCTGGAGAAATCCGACCTGAACTGACCATCAGAATGCTCCCCTCCAGCAAGGTCAGCTGCTGTGCTGCTTTTTTCCTGGGGGAAAGATACCCCTGGGACATCATCTTGGTTGGTGTTGAGAGCACTAGTGTTTTCTTCTCTGTATTAAAAGGGCAAAATAAATGACAAAAGTCAACCCCAATCATCTGTTTTCCTTGCCTCTCTGAAGGCAACCCCTTTCCTAGAGTGAAATTTTTGTAATAGAAAAGTTTTTTTCCTCCATTAAGTGGAACCTGGAAGTAGGAACTTGATGGGTCACCAGGGGGCAGCAAAGTGCTCCTACTTCTAGAGGAAGGCAAGAAAGCCTTTCATCACCAACCAGTAAGGAGAATCAGTCTTAAGCCATGTAGCAATAAAGGATCAGCTACTGAATTCACGAACAACAGGCCACCACCCACTCCAGCGTCAATATTTGAAAAAGAAACAGGAGTTTAAATCCCAGCTTAGCCACCTAGTATATGCCCTTGGGCCAGTTGCAATGTATTTGACCCTTAAGTTCCTCATCCGTAAACTAAGGATACTTGCTTCCCATTATCACGCATTTCTCATATGGTTGTCTTGATAAGTGAGATAATTAAAATAATAGGTAAAATGTTCAGTATGTAGTAAATGTTCATATGCTAAGTATTAGTGTTAGTATAAAAACAACCATGGAAACAGACTGTTACAAAATACCTATTATGTGCCAGGCACTTTGAACCCTTAGAGCAGGGGTCCTCAAACTACAACCTGCGAGCCACATGCAAATACAAATATTGTATTTGTTCCCGTTTTGTTTTTTTTACTTCAAAATAAGATATGTGCAGTGTGCATAGGAATTTGTTCATAGTTGTTGTTTTTTTTTAACTATAGTCCGGCCCTCCAACAGTCTGAGGGACAGTGAACTGGCCCCCTGTTTAAAAAGTTTGAGGACCCCTGCCTTAGAGCAATAAAATGAGGAATGATGAGAAGTTAAATGGAAGGTTGAATGACAGAGGAGAGGTTAAATGACATATCCAAGGCCAAATAGCTAGCAAAGAAAATAGCATCGAACGTGTAGCAAGCACTAACTATGTACCAGGCCCTCACTGTTATAAGCACTTTATATGCCTTAACTCACTTCTTACAGCAGTCTTATTGAGTGGGTACTATTATTATGCCCATTTGACAGAAAGGGAAACTGAGGCACAACAGCACCTGGCCCAAAGTCCCAAAGTGAAGTGTAAGTGCGGAGCTGGGGTTATAGCTGAGGCAGTCTAGCTTCTGAACCTGAGCTTTAACTTTGATTCCATCCGGTACAGATGAGATTTAAACTGAGGTCCAGCCCAAGCTCTTTGCACTATCCTGTGCTGCTTCCAAGCTAGCTGCATCACAGTCTGCTCACAATTCTCGTAAAAAACAAACAATCCCCACTTTGACTCCACTCCACCTTTTTCCAGCCACTGCCATTTTCCCTCTTCCCCATCATAACTGCACTTCTTAGGTTGTCTAGGTTGTCTATACAAACCGACTTATGATGGTTTGACCTATGATTTTTTGAATTTACGATAGTGTGAAAGCAATACACATAATAAATTACGTGCGATATCTGTGTTAGATGATTTTGCCAAACTGTAGTAGGCTAGTAGAATTGTTCTGAGAAAATTTAAGGTAGACTAGGCTAAGCCATGATGTTTGGTAGAGTAGGTGTATTAAATGCATTTCGACTTACATTATTTTCTTTTTTTCTGTGATAACTTCAATTTATGATGGGTAGAGCCAGGCACGACCTCCATTTCTTCCCCTCTCACTTCTGCCTCCACCCATGCCAATCTAGCTCCTGCCACCATCATTCCACAGAAATAGTAATCAGCAAGGTCACAAATGGTCTCCATATCACTGAGCCCAAAGGTCATTTTTCAGCCCTCTTCTGAATTGTCAGATTTTGACACTGCCGGAATCCTTGGCTCCTATAAATCACTCTTCCTTGGGGTTCCTCCCACTTCTCTGTCTCCTTTGCAGTCTCAATCTTCTCTCCCTGACCATTAAATGTAGATGTTCCTCATGTCTTGGTCCCGAGTGTCTTTTCTTCTCTCAGGATCCTTCTGTCTTTACTCTTCTGTCCATTGGAGGTCTGGTGTGATGGAAAGTGTTAATGCTAAAAGGGCTAATGCTAAAACAGAGGTTCAGACACCAGGCTTTCAATGGATGCAAGGCTGGGTTGCGGAGCTGAGAATTTACTGTCAGTCAGAGACACGGCCAGGTGAAGCTAAGTTGTACACAAGCAGGAGGGTCCAGTGCAATGGGATCAAACAATCTTGGGGTGGATTCTTGGCACACTAGGTGTGTCAGGATGTTCTAAAGGCAATTTATTTGGAGCAGGCAGTTTATCACTGCAGTAGAGATGAATGTATCAGGCTGTCATCGCTTGCTGTTTTTGGACATTAAAGCCATCTAGCTAAACCCTTTGCTCTGGTTCTATGGTCACTAAGCAACCTTCTGATGAAGATGTGGCTCCCAACATAGATCTGCCTCCTGGGAGATAATGGACTGACTAGCCAGCATAAATAGCCTTCTCTCTTGGCCTCTATCATTGTAATGTTTTTTTCTAAAATAAATGTATTTTATGATGTCCTCTTATTACAAAAATAATAGATGCTAATTATGGAAAATATAAGCAAGCAAAAAGAGATCATTAAGGTCACCCATAATCCCACAACCCAGAACTACTGGTAATACTTTCATGACTATTAATTCAGATTCTTTATACAATACAAACGGTTATATATACATATTTACCTTTGATGTTCTATCTTTTTTATTTTTTTTATTTGAAATCTTCAGTTATGCAAGTAATACATGAGCACATTTCATAAATGATTTTAACACAATATAGAACTATATAATAGGGTAAAAGACCCCAGAAGCAACTCATAGTAAATAACTTTTATTTATCTTTGCAGCTCTTTTTCCATGAATTTAGATATCTGCATTATATTATATTTCTATTAAAATAGAAAATTTAATATCTTTCCATAACATTTTTTAGTAGCTTCTTATTTTTACTAAAGGTTCGATTATGAACATCTTAATCATGTCAATAAATACAATTTACATGATCATTTGGATGAACGCACCATGATTTATTTAACTAATATCTTACTGGCAAACATTTAGCTAGTTTTCAACCTTCTATTATACTAGTAAACAGAGTTTCAATAGACATCCTCCCGTGTATGCCATTATGCAAATGAGTAATCATTTTCTTAGAATAAATTTTCAAGGGTAGAATTGTGGGGTCCAACAGTGTGAACATTTGAAGGCCCAATTGCCCTCCATGGAGGACATAGCAATCTATACACCCAGTACCCAGAATATGGGCGTGCTCATTTTCTCAACCCTTGCTCACGCTGAATATTTTTAATCTTTTTAGCCTTTGCCAACCTATGGGCACAATAGGGTAGATCATTGTTGCTTTAATTAGCATTTAAAGTTGTTCTTGAGGTTTATTCATTTACTTAACAAATATAATTCAAGACCTACTATGTAGCAAACACTGTATTAGGCATCGGAGATATAATGGTGAACAAAAATGGCTGCTGATCTTATGGAGCTTACAATTTAATGAAAGAGACAGACATGAATCAAATGATACCATAAATAAGGATAAGAGGGCAATTGTGATAAAGTTCATGAAGAAGAAGTACAAAGAGCTCTGAGAGCATGAAATAGGGAACTTGGGCCACCAGAGAAGGCTTTCCTGAAGAAGTGATGATTAAGCTGGTAACTGAAGGGAGAGTTGGAATCATAAGGTAAAGCAGGGAAGGAAGCATTCATAGAGCGAACAGCATGTGCAGAGACCCAGTGGTAGGAGGGAGTGTGAAGAGGCACTTGAAAGCAATCCAGTGGACTCAGAGCACAAAGAGTGAGTGACAGGTCAGCAAGATGGAAAGGGGCCTGGAGATTCATGCTGGTCAAGTAGGTTAAGGACTTTGGTCTTTATCCTAAGTACAAAGGGAAATCATTGGGGAGTTTAAAGTAGGAGGATGACATGATTGGATTTGCAGTATGAAAAGATCACTGTGGCTCCAGTGCAGAGAACAGAATGACAGGGAACATGAATGGATGCAGGTAGACCATCCAAGAGAGCAGTAGTTGAGATGAGTATAGCGATGGTGGCTTGAAGCAGTGTGATAGTCTTTTAGATGGAGAGCCATGCACAGATACAAACTCTGGTAGTATCAGAACAGATACTATGGAACCAAGAATCACACAAAAATGAATCATCACCAAGTCCTGGCCTATCTCCATCTAGTATCTCATTTGAATTTATTTCATAAACCCTGTTCCAACTCAGGCTTCGTCCTCTCCTGCCAGGACCATGTACCAGTCATTTCTGCAGTCTCCAGTGCCACCACCCCCAATTTCTTTTCTGCACCTATTACCACAGAGAGTTTTCTTAATAACAGCTTTATTGAGATATATTTCAATACCCTACAATTTACCTTTTTACTTTTTTTTGTTTTGTTAATTAATCCTTACCCGAGGATATTTTTCCATTGATTTTTAGAGAGAGTGGAAAGGAGGGAGGGAGGGGAGGAGGAAGGGAGGGAGAGAGGGAGGGAGAGAGAGAGAGAGAGAGAGAGAGAGAGAGAGAGAGAGAGAGAGAGAGAAAGAGAAAGATGGATGTGAGACACACCCATTGGTTGCCTCCTGTACACCTGCAACCTAGGTATGTGCCCTGACTTGGAATTGAACCCATGACCCTTCGGTGCTTAGATCACAGTTCTAACCACTTAGCAAAACCAGCCAGGGCCAATTTACTTTTTTAAAAGGTACAATTCAATAGCTTTTAGTATTTCATGGATATGTGCAACCATCATCACTATTTAATTTTGGAACATTTTCATCACCTCAAAAACCAATAACCCTGTAGCCTTTGGTAGTCACTCCCCATTCCGTTCCAACCATCCCAGCTCTAGGCAAATATTAATCTACTCTCTTTCTCTGTAGATTTCCCTATTCTGGGCACTTCATAAAATTAGAATCATACAATATCTGATCTCTTGTGACTAGCTTTTTTCACTTAGCATCATGTTTTCCAGGTTCATCAATATTGTAGCATGTATCAGAGCTTCATTCCTTTTTATTGCAGAATAATATTTCATCATATAGACATACCACATTTTATACATTCATGTATTGAACATTTGGATTGTTTCCACTTTTGGGCCATTATGATTAATGCTGCTATAAGCATTCATGTACAAATCTTAGGGTGGACATATATTCTCATTCCTCTTGGGTATATATTTATGAGTGGGTCAAGGATGACTTCTCTGATTCTGACATATGGATAGGATAAGGGGTGGTGCTATTCTCTGAGAAGAGGAACACTGGATGAAAATCAGATTGAAGGTCAAGAGTGAGGAGGAAATGAATCTTTTTTTAGATTTGTTGAGCTTGTTTCTTTTGAAATATCCAAATAGAGATATCAGATGGGCAGTTGGATACATGAGATTGGAGCTCAGAGAAGGACTGTGGCCAGGAGGTGCAAATATGTGCTATGTAAAAATGTTGAATTTTTACAACATTTTTAAATAGTCATCAGAAAAGCATTTCACATGATTCTATTGTAGTGATCTTTGAAAAAAGTTAAGGCATAGCATTTGAAATAAAACTCAAAGAAGGTGATCCTGCCGAAACCGGTTTGGCTCAGTGGATGGAGCGTTGGCCTGCGGACTGAAGGGTCCCAGGTTCTATTCCGGTCAAGGGCATGTACCTGGGTTGCGGGCACATCCCCAGCAGGGGATGTGCAGGAGGCGGCTGATCGATGTTTCTCACTCATCGATGTTTCTAACTCTCTATCTCTCTCCCTTCCTCTCTGTAAAAAAAAAAAAAAAAAATCAATAAAATATATATTTAAAAAAAAAAAAAAAAGAAGGTGATCCTGCAAAGGCTACCAAATATACAGGTTTTAGGTGGTCTAATTTGACTGAAGAATAGAACTTAGAGTACCTAGGAGAGGGTATGAACTGTATATCCTTCACCCAGGGTGCCTATCACGAAGCCCACAGATCCAAACATGGCCTGGGAAAGGGGCAGGAGCTGTTTGTGCCTGCCTGAGATTTTTGGCAAAAATAACCTAATTCACCTAACAACTAATACAGCATTCACTATGTGCCAGCACTGTTCTAAGGATTTTATAAATTTAAACATATTTTATCCTCATAACAACACCATAACACAGCTACTCTTATTATCATTATCTGAATCTTACATGTAAAGAAGAGTCTGAGGCACAAAAGGTTAAGTGTTTGGCCTAAGATCACATAGCTAGCAAGAGGCATACTGAGATTTAAAACCTAAGAGGTATGGCTCCAGAGTCTGCACTTTTTTTATGCCAACCCACATGAATTAGGAGCTTCTGACCAGCTCAAAGTAGGGACTTTAAAAGGATCTACATATGGAAAAGTTCACTTGCTATATATGGAGCATCTTCTTTGAAAGGCAAACAAGATTTAAATAATGTATTCAAGCCAAGAGAAATTTGGTGAGCCCAGCTGTCATTGCCTCATGCCTCATGCCATGAATTTTGCAAGTCAAGTTCACCACATGTGATGGAGAAAGCAATAAAGAATTTTCTCTGGGCTCGTGTCTTTAATCATGAGCAGTTTATGAGCTATTTAGAAAAGATTGATCCCAAGTATGGAGATTCACTGAGCTGCCATCTCCAATCAGGACTTTTTGGAATAAAAATGTCCCCAAATCCAATTTATTAGACCTCCAGTGATTCATAGGATTATATTTTCTTAGGGATGTGATGAGAAATCTGAACACATTGAACTTGAAACTATAGGGAACAAACAAAAGCTCTGTTGATTTGTTCAAGGAAACGCGACTCTAACTGGACATGTAGATTGGGTAGATTTGACTGGAAACCACTAATTTTTCATTGCTAAGCTGTCTTGACTTTGATGCATTCATGGATTTTGAAGAATGCTGCACTATGTTTGGTGGAAAATAAGTTACAGTTGTGTGAGGGGTGCAGAGGAGAGTTTAGGATCCCAAGAGCCCAGGACTGGAGGAGGGAGTCTTAGGCTAAACATGCAGAGCCAGGAATCTGTATGCAAAAATGACCAGAGTAATAACAGCACGGTCAGATCCAGCTTCCAGGCCTGCCAGACATTGTTTATTGTCCGGTGTTTGGTGTAACAGTCGTGGTAGGGTGCAGGGGGCCCAACTGAATTTAAGGTAAAATGATGGGGTAGTCAGGTTGATTTTTTAAAAAATAATATAACAGTTTAAAATATATTTTATTGATTTCAGAGAGGAAGGGAGAGGGAGAGAGAGATAGAAACATCAATGATGAGAGAGAATCATTGATCGGCTGCCTCTTGCATGCCCCCTGTTCAACATAATGGACTCACGCTATTGGAATCCAACCCCGAGTCTTTATTTTTATTTTTATTTTTTTTAAATATATTTCACCGATTTTTTACAGAGAGGAAGGGAGAGAGATAGAGAGCCAGAAACATCGATCAGCTGCCTCCTGCACATCTCCCACTGGGGATGTGCCCGCAACCCAGGCACATGCCCCTGACCGGAATCGAACCCGTGACCTCTCAGTCCACAGGCCAACGCTCCATCCACTGAGCCAAATCGGTTTCAGCCAACCCCGAGCCTTTATTGACCATCTGGCATTTCTCAATTCATTTCTTGTTACTAGGGTTTTATTTTCAGGTCTCATCCTGATAAGATAATTTCTTTTTAAAAAATATATTTTTATTGATTTCAGAGAGAGGAAGGGAGAGAGAGAGAGAGAGAGAGAGAGAGAGAGAGAGAGAGAGAGAGAGGAGAGAGAATCATTGATTGGCTGCCTCTTGCACACCCCCCCTACTGGGGATTGAGCCTGAAACCAGAGCATGTGCCCTGACTGGGAATTGAACTATCACCTCCTGGTTCATAGGTCGACGCTCAACTACTGAGTCACACAAGCTGGGTAAGATAATTTCTTTTGTCTAATTCATCCATCCGACTTCTACTGCCATCCAGGTCTCAATTTAGTTATTATCACCTCTGGAAAGCCTTACTTAATTACCTGAGTCTGAATTAGATACCTATCCCCTCCTAGGGTCTCAGAGCATCCCATTGTTCTCTTCATAACTCTGTAGCATAATAGCCTGTATATCTTTCAGCTGGACTACTGCAATAGCCTCCTAACTGGTCTTCTTGCCTCCCTTTCCCCCTTCAACACACTCTCTATACTTAAGCCAAGGGAACTTTTGAAAACATGAGTCTGATCACGTCACACTCCTGTTTTAAATCCCTCTGTGGCTTTCCATTGCTTAGGGAGAAAAAAAACCTAAGGATGGCCTAGGGCCCTAAACTATCTCTATGCCCATGTCTTCAACTTCATTTTATACCATTCCAGTCCCTCTGTAGTCCAGGCACATCAGCTTTCTTACTGTTTCTTTTTTAATATATTTTATTGATTTTTTACAGAGAGGGAGGGAGAGAGATAGAGAGTCAGAAACATCGATGAGAGAGAAACATCGACCAGCCGCCTCCTGCACATCCCCCACCGGGGATGTGCCCACAACCCAGGTACATGCCCTTGACCGGAATCAAACCTGGGACCTTTCAGTCCGCAGGCCGATGCTCTATCCACTGAGCCAAACTGGTTTCGGCTTCTTACTGTTTCTTAAACAGAGCCTTTATACATGCTCTCCTTTTGTCTGAAATGCTCTTTCCATTCCACCCTCTCTTCACTTTGCTGACTCCTATTTAATCTTCATATCTCAATTCGAACATCACTTTCACCATGAAATCTCTCTTTTTTTTTTAAGTAGGTTTTTTTTTAAAAAAAAAATATTTTATTGATTTCTTACAGAGAGGAAGGGAGAGAGATAGAGAGTTAGAAACATCGATGAGAGAGAAACATCGACCAGCCGCCTCCTGCACATCCCCCACCGGGGATGTGCCCACAACCCAGGTACATGCCCTTGACCGGAATCGAACCTGGGACCTTTCAGTCCACAGGCTGACGCTCTATCCACTGAGCCAAACCATATTTGGCCACCATGAAGTCTCTTATACCGATATGCTAGACTGAGTCAAATCTTCACCACCACCCCCTGCCATGATAGGTTCTCAGGGCATAATAAATATCTCCGTAATTGCTCTGATCACAGATGTATTTTTTCATTTATGTGTGTGATTATTTGATTATTGTTTGTCTTTCCTACTAGAGCATAAACTCCATGAAGGCTCACCATTGGTCTTCAGTACCTAGTCTAAGACTTGGCATACAATAGGTACTCAATTAATATTTGTGGGATTAACAAATCACACAGTGAGCCTTGTGTATAGGAAATATATAAAAGTAGGCCAGATAGTATTTCTCCTTTTGTTATGGCTTCCAGGAAGCTAAGAATCATATTTAAAGCTTAATCTTGACAATCATATTAATCCACTAGAAATAGCATATTTGAATTCTCTTTTGATCCTGATATTCTATTCCTAGTTTATTGATGCATAAAATCTGTTTTGGAATAAGATGCTGTGTGTGTTTATGTGTGTGTATGCATGCAAACCCTCATGCTCATATGCACATATGTATAGATGCAAAATGATCAGAGATGGATACAAAAGAAGACCTTATTTTAAGCAACTACTAATGGTGGTGATGGCGAAGCCAGTATCTCACCAAGGTGCCTACTATATTTTATCCACCTGTGTCTTATTTCAATCTTTTCACTGGACTTGTGGTTCATCTGTAGAGGACTGCAAGATCGAGACCTTGTTTCTCTAGATTCTGTACCATGTCTAAGGCCTATTGATTAATGTCCTTCAACTCACAGGACTTACTGTTTTCTGTAACCTTACTTTATCTTGTGAAATGTAACACATCCAGAAGATCTCCTAAAGCATAAAGGTATAGCAAGAACCAATATTTACAAAGCAAACACCCATGTGACCACCACCTGGTAAAGAAATAGAACATTAATATTTATACTGTATGTTGGATACTGCCTTGTGACACATCTGGCATTAATTACTTAACTTTTGGTGCATATATATCTAGTCACCCCACTTAAACAGTAAGTACCTTGAGAATGGAAGCCTCCCATAGTGCCTAGGGCAGTGCCCTACATATAGTAAGTATGCAGTGCATTTTACATGATTATACATTTTATTTTATTTTTTAAAAAATATATTTTATTGATTTTTTACAGAGAGGAAGGGAGAGGGATAGAGAGTTAGAAACATCGATGAGAGCGAAACATCGATCAGCTGCCTCCTGCACATCTCCCACTGAGGATGTGCCCGCAACCCAGGTACATGCCCCTGACCGGAATCAAACCCGGGACCCTTCAGTCCACAGGCCGACGCTCTATCCACTGAGCCAAACCGGTTTCTGCCATGATTATACATTTTAGATGAACTCTATGACTCTGGGAAGACCTCTGAAGACTAATTTTGGCAAACAAGAATTGTTTGAGGAAACACAAAATTGTATCATTTATCTACATCAGTGTGAGTGAATCGGGGGATGAGACTATCACCTTTTGACTTCTGGCTCTTGCCTAATGTATAAAGCCAGTGGAGGATTATTGCAGTAGCTTCCTAACTGGTCTCTGTGTCTCTAGTTTGCCTTCATTCAGTAAGTTGTTCATGTGATGACTCAAAGTAATTTCTATAAACATAGATCTCGCTGCGTCATGCCACTGCTCAAAAACCATTCATGCAGGGGTTCTCCAGCTGTGATGTACCTCAGAACCACCTGGAAAGCTTTGTACAAACCCATACTTCTTCCATATGGAAGAGCCTGATTCAGCAGGTCCGAGGTGGGGTCTAGGCCTCTCCATCTATAAGAAGTACTACAGGCGAGTCCATTGCAGTTGGTTCAGGTATCATCCATTAAGAAACAGGGCTTCAAAGGCTCTTTATTCCTTAAAGGTTGAATCTTCAGCATCCTTAGCATGGCACACAAGGTCCTTAATAGTGGCACCTTTTAATGCTAACTCTGTTCCCTCTATGCCACTCCACTCCCATGTCACCGTCACATCATTTTCTAGCCTGAACTGCTACAACAGTGCTTTGACTCCTGAGTTCTAACTACTTTAATCGCTCTTGGTGCCAATCTTCTCCCCAGGCTGGAGCCAGAGTGACCTTTCAAAACTGCAGATGTGTTCCTGTCACTCCCCTGCTCAAAACCCTCCAGCGGCTCCTCACCCTCTAAGGGACAGTTCCTTTCTCCAACTGGTTCAGGTGATACAGCATCGGGATGTCATGAAATAATTGATCTATTAAATCGCACCACATGAAATGAAATGCTTTTCAAAAGAACACTTCTGCGAGCAGAAAATATGTCCGTATTATGTGTGTGTGCAATACAAAATCATAGCCATAAGCACAGATGTCCATGAAAAATAAACTGTTGAATTAGGCATGATCAGTACTGGGGTTGTCTGTTTAATATTCATTTGCTATTCATTCGTTCGTTTTGTTGCTTGCTAGCACATACGCAGAAGCATCTGTCAAAGATTTAGGAAAAATTTATGGTTAAAAAGTTAAAATAGAGAAATTTCTACCCATTAACTGATTTTTCCCCCACTGTGAGTATCCATCCCATTTGCACTGGTATGACATAAAATCTAAGCTCTTTGGCATGACCAATGAGACCCTTCTAGATCTGACCCCAACTTATCTTCCAGCCTCATTTACAGCAACTGTCCCCCACTCTACCACTCTCTCTGACAGGCCAAGACTTTCAATTCCCTAACTGTTCTCTGTCCTTTTTGTCTATGATTTTACGTATGCTCATCTTCTACTGTTTCCCACCCCATCCCCTTGCTGGCCAGATAAACTGCTACTCATACTTCAAGACTCTATCCAAAGACTCTTTTCAAGGTGCATTCCCTCACCTCTCTGGGTTCCTACCTCCCAAGGTCTTGCTCCTGACTGATTATATTACTGGTTGTTTGTGGAGCTATCTGGCAACTGGCCTGGGAGCTCCATCAGGTCATGTCACAGCCTTAGGAGTCCTTGTCACCCCATTTTATCCCCTTTGAGTTCTCTGGCACTTAGCACAGTGGCTGATGTGCAGTGGGGGCTCAGTGCATATTTGTGAAATGAGTAAAACTGCAAAGGAGGCAAAGCTTACTTTTGAAACCCCACAGCTCCCTACAGGGGTCCCCTCTCCACCCTTTTTTTCACCCTTTCCCCAGCCCTTGGCACTCCAAACCCTTATGCTGTCTGCTGTAAAAATCTGCCAGGATCTACCATTATTGCTACAGCCCAGGCTTCAAACTTTTCCCTCAGTAGCCTACCAAACCTTATCAGTCTTGCTTTTCAACCCTCCGCATTAGATTTCAAATAAACCAGTGGTTCTCAAACCTTAACATAAATGAGAATCCCCTGGAGGTCTTGTTCAAACACGGAGTGCTGCATCCCAGTCCTGGAGGTTCTGATTCAGAAGGTTATTGTTGTTGTTGGTGGTGGTGGTGATGGGTGGTGGTGGTGGTGGTGATGGAGGCGGTGGAGGCTGAGGATTTGCATTTGTAATAACTTTCTAGGTGCTGCTGCTGCTGATCCAAAGACCACATTTTGAGAAGCACCGGAATAAAAATGGGCAAGCAAGAGGGATGCAAACAAAGGTATCCTTAATTCATCTTGACTTAGCCCCTTAACTGAATTTCAGATTCTGTCAGCACTGTCTGGATTTGGTTAATCCCAGATCATTTTCCCTCTGCTTCACCTTGTCATCCTCTTCCCACTTTTTGGCCTTACTTTTCCTATTGTTCTCAGTTTCTTCACTTTACTTGACTAACCCTTCTCTTTCTCCTTCATAAAGGCAAGGTTTCAGGACAAAGCCCTTTTTGATATCTTGGCTCCATTTCACTGACCACTTCCCCCTTGCTGTTCCCCCCCATCCAGTCTTATTACCCCCTACCCCAGCAGTCAGAGTGAGCTTTCTAAAGCTTGGCTCCAATTAGGGCCCACTTCCTTCCAGCAGGGGTGGCCATTTCCCCTCCCCAGGGAGTCTGGTTCCACAAACAACATTGGCATGCTAATGACAGTCACCTGCTGGCTCTGGGAAGTCTGCTGTTTGCTCCGGCTTCCTTAAGAACAGTGGGATCACTGAAAATACCACATTTACTAGTACATGCTTCCTTTCAGTTAGTCACTCAACAAACTTTGATTGAGCACCTGCCAGACTCTGTGCTGGGCCCAAGGGACCCTGCCAGAGCACTTAGAACATGAACACATGTTCATGGTAGTTCCTGAGGTCCACAATGCCTCTTCATGAAGGGGATCTTTTTTATTTATTTGTTTTTAGTAATTTTAGAGAGAGAGAGAAGAAGGGAAAGGGAAAGAGAGAGAAATATTGATTGGTTGCCTCCTGGACACACCCTGGTGGGACAAAACCCCAAACCTGGGCATGTGCCCTGACCAGGAATTGAACTGGTGACCTTTCCGTGCATGGGATGATGCTCAACCAACTGAGCCGCATCAGCCAGGGCATGAAGGGGAACTTTTGGCCACACTCATCAAGGTGGGGACAGACATTCAAGGCAGAAACTAACCACTCATAAGAGCCCTCCTGTCTGCTCAGCGCAAAAGATTGGGAGACACAAACCCAGTGAGTTTCCAAACTTCTTTGTTGAAATAAACATTTTAATACACCCCTCAGTCATTGGTCCACTGCATTGAGTGAAATAAGGTATGTTAAGCCCAGAAGGTAGTGAACTAAAACCTCTCTACACATACCCCACGCACACTGACATACACACACTGACACATGCACAATGACACATATACCAACACACACATTGACATGTACATACTGACTCACATACCAACACACAATACTGGGGTACACACCTTTACCTACATACACACTGAAATTACACACTGACATACATATCGATATAGACAAACTGAAACACACACACTGGCCAACATGCACCAACAAATACTAACATAGGACTAAATGCATGCTGATACACACACATTGACACATGCTGAAACACAGACACACAGCAGACACACACACTGACATATAAATGCACACCTACTCAAACATTAATTCCAACCCACAACCCACGGAAACTGGGAGGCCCAGGCCCTACAGGGACTTGCAGATGCGATGCAGGGGGCAGGGCTTGGAGGCATGAAAGGGTTGCAGGAGACTTGAATTACACACTTGGTTCTAACCTGAGAGGTCCAGTGGTTTGGAGGAGGACTCCACAGGCTCCAAGGGTCCCTAGGGGCAGGTGGGCAGAGTGGACCACACTGGCAGGCCACCAAGGATTCTGTACTAAGGTGCTGGGGGAAATGTCCGGGCTTTGGTCAGCGCAGAGTGCTAAGGCCGGAGGGCAGTACACCCAGAGAAAGGCAGGGTTCCCACAAAACCGGTACTCCGCCTGCCCAGCTCTGCAAGCTCTACACAGCTCTGGGTATCAGCTCTCAGCTCTGGCTTCCAAATGCCTGCTTCTGGTCCCACTACCATCCAGACCCCACGTCCACCACACCCCATCCTTTGCCAGGGAAGACCTGTCTCCCTCCCAGTCACCCATCCTGGAAGCTGCAGGTCAACTCTGACCCCCAGCCCCCCCCCCCCCCGCCCCACGCCCCGCCGCCTCCCATCAGATCCTGGCTCAGCCTTACAGTGATTCCTCACATACAGCCACCTGGTGTCTCTTCTTTCTTATGTACCCCTCCCCCCATATCCAAATCCTCTGCTTTCCTGTTTAAGACACGCTTAATTGGTCGCTTCCTGAGTGTCAGGCCCCGAGCTGGGCACTAGGGATGCTTTGTGCGCAGTCCTAGTTCTTCAGGTGCACTCCGCACCCAAGGAGCTCCCCAAAACAGCAGTGAGAAGCACGGTCCGGGCAGGGGGAATCAAATGCCAGTAAAGCGCTTCATGTGACCACCCCATTTCTCTGCCTTCCTTCCTTCTCCACAGGCCTGGGCCACTGGGTCGGGTCCCTTCTCCCTCTCTCTCCCTGGTTCCTGTTTTGCTGCTTTCTTCCCTTCCACCTCCCCTTCAGCTGCTCCCACCTTGGACTGGCTGCTGAGAGGCCTCTCCCTAGCCAGACCCCCTGCGGACCCAGTTTTTGCCCACAGGCCAGCCTCCCCTTGTGGTCCCAGATGCCACTCTAGGGTCTGGGTCCCCCTTTGAGACCAGAGCACCTGCCCTTTTGAGGACTGGAGTGTCCCACCCCTCAGGCTTCCGGCAGCCAAATCTGCCAGGGTTCCCCAGTCCCAGGGAACTAGCAAGGGGCCACTCCCGGGATGAGGGGGTAGAGGAAGGGGGCGTCAGGGCTGCAGTGGTGGAGAGGTGCCAAGGGCAAGAGAGGGAACCCGCAGCACTGCTGGCCAAGAGGAAAAGAAAATCAGACAGACATAGCCTCTGCCTTGTAGGCTCTCCTGGGCTCACCCAAGGTTTAGGGACAATCAGGGGTCGGCCTACAGCCACTAGAGGCAGCTCCTCCTCACTGCCCACTATCCGGCACCACAGAGCTGGGGATCTTCATCCCCAAGCACCTCCTCTGACTCCCCAAGGGTCCAGGCAAGAGAGGGAGAGGGTAGGCGGTCTGGGTCTGGGTGGGGAGAGGAGGCATGGGGCCCCGCTGTATTAAGTACCCAACGGTGGTGGCTTGGCTCCACGAAATTACAGCCCACAGGACTCGAAGCGTAGAAACCCCAGGGCAGAAGGGGCGCTTCATTTCTGAACTGCTGGCCTCGGACTCCGCTGGTCACAGCTCAGTTGCGGGGCGGCAGTGCGGCTCCCTCCACCGTCCCCTTTCTAAGCTCCACTACGGAGCTGCAGGTGCCGCAGCAGCTGCCCCCCCCCCCCTCCGGCCTCAGCAGCACTCCCGGGCCAAGATGGGGGCTGGGGGGACGGGTGTCAGGTGTGGTAGAGCATCAAGACTCCAGTGGCGGGCACCGGAACCCTTGCACCCTGATATCTCGGTGGAGAGGGAGAAGGGGTCCAGGGGGTCTGGGGGGAAGGAGAGAAGGACTGCGGAGCTCAGCCGCAGAGCTGTGCGCGGGAGGGGGAGGGGCAGGGGCTCCCCTCCAGCCTTTGGGGGTCTGGAGACTCAGGGATGTAAGGCGAGAGCAGGGGGGTGTGACAATTCAGCAGAGGTCGGGACGTACCATGGAACCCAGTGGCGGGGGTGGGGCAGGACGTGGTCACCGAGGGGAGCCCCCGCCTCCCTTCGCCAAGGCCAGCGACTGAGGTTGTAGGGAGAACTGGAAGCGCGCTAGTAGGGGGAAGCGTCGCGTTAAATCCGTCTCCTTCCCAGACCCCACTTCCGAGGGGGTGGGCGATAGAGGGGAGATTGGGGTTGGAGCAGCGGCGAGGGGGCTCCTCCCTTGCACCTCCCCCCACAGGACTTGGTCGCGCCCAAAGTGTAACACTTTCTCTTTGTCGGAGGAGCTCCCCTGTTTCCCGTGCTGGATCTCCCGTTGAGGAGGCGCCCGAGGCAGCCCTGGAGGAGGCAGGAGCAGTTGGAGGGATGGCAGCGACCGACATAGCTCGCCAGGTGGTGAGTGCGGGGCTTGGGTGTCAGGACCCGGGCCAAGGGCCTGGGCTGGGCGGGGAGGACCTGGCCACCGCCACCGCCTTCGCGAGGAGGGCAGTGAGCGGCATCCAGGAGTCAAGGTGCGGTGGGACTTCTGCTCCCGCGATCAGCGGCTCAGTCCCACAGCCAGTCCCCGAGAACCACAGTGGTGGCGGGCGGGTGGCCAAGGCTGCGGGCCGGCGGCTGAACTTGAATTGCCCAATATCTGCAATAAGCGCTGCCGCTTCCCTGGCTGCAGCAGCGGTCCCGCCGCTGGGGCGTTGCCGAATGAATGGCTGCAAGAGCCGCCAAGCCCTCCGCGTCTCGGGCACCCTGGCCTGGCTTCCTGGACCGCCGGGCCGCGCCCCTGAGCGCAGCTGCCCGTTGCGACTCGGCCTCCTTGGGAAAAGGGACCCGGGCCTGGGGTTAGCCTGGGGCAGGAGTCGGTGAGTGGTGAGGGGGGCGGGGAGGTGACTGGCTGGGGGAGGGATTCTCCATATGCATTACATATGTGACTGCGTCTGTGAGTGTGTAGCACTGTGTGCGTCTGAGTGCACGCGCGCGCACTCGTGCCTCCCCGGCGGGCGGCGGCGCCCCGCTGCTCTCTGACCCTAGATGAGTCCGCCAGTTTGTCTTGAGTGTGCTCACCTTCAGGGTGAGTGTTCAGACGCCTCTCT
Organism: Myotis daubentonii; assembly: GCF_963259705.1. Lineage (NCBI taxonomy): Eukaryota > Metazoa > Chordata > Mammalia > Chiroptera > Vespertilionidae > Myotis > Myotis daubentonii. The sequence goes on from NC_081861.1 coordinate 40,239,613, forward strand.
GCTTGTGCTGTGTGTCTCTGGGTCCCATTTGTGCCTCTGTGTGGGGTGCAGTCCACTGGCCTGTAGGTGGCTGGCTGCGGATTTTGGCAGGGTTCTGAGCACCTGACCCAGGTTGTGAGGCCTCTGGGGGTCTGTAGTGGTGCGTGTTCTGTGTAACTGGGCTTGAGCACCAAAGTCTGGGGAGCTGGCTTCTTTCTATGGGAACTCAGGAAAATAACTGTGAGGTTTGCAAACATGGTGCCCTCTCTTTGTTGGCAACAGACTGGGGGGGGGGGGGGGGCGGAAATCTTCATTTAAAGAACTGAAGTTTTCTAGCCTGAGGTGTACACAGAAATCATATTGAAGTGATCCGAGGCCCCATGTTTGTTTTTTTAGATCAGAAGTTTGGTTGCAAAAGGAGGGGATGATCCCATTTGGGGGAACAACCTAGCCTTTCTATTCCTCCACGGGTTTCTGGAATTTTCAGAAGCCCATAATTACCAGCACCCTGAGGCCAGGAAGGAGAGTGAAGTAGAGGTAGGTCAAATCCCATGACACCAAATTCTACTTGATGAAAATCTCAAAACACACACACGCACACACACATATTTTAAAACCTTGTGTTTACTTATTAAGGGAAATAGTCTGTGCAATACAATTCCAGGGCAATAAAAAGCCTCTAAGGTATTTGGTATAGTTGTTTTCAAAATCTGAATCCAGAATCCAAGTGTTTTCTCTACAGGATATGTATGAATTTATTCCACCCTCTCGTCCCTGTTTGGGAGGGCAGAATGATTTCTTTGAAACCTCCCCCAACTCCTGCAGACCCCAGATGGAGCTTTTTATGTAGTCACGATGTGGAAGGACTCAGTAGATAGGATGCGCTGGGATAATGGAAATTGAGAGAGTTCTCTCAATTTTAGCTAATCTCCCAAGATTAGCACTGTGATATCTATTACTTGAGTGTTTTGAGGGTTCCCAGAGTGCCTTTCTTCTCATTACCTGCATTTTAGACATAGCATGGCTTAATAGAAGAATTAGTCTCCTGGATTACATTTGTCCTATCCTTAGTGACCAAAAAGGATGCTAATGATTTTTCTTGCCAGCTAATTAATTTGCATTGACCTGTCTATAAGCTTTCACCAGTCCTTTTGCCTGGATTAGGACTGCAGGGCAGATGTTGCAAAGGGGAACATTCTAGAAGGTTGTGTTTCACCTCAGGCACAACTCCAGCAACCCAGGCATCCCTTTGTTCTGCAAATGGGGGTGGAGTGGTTTAAGGCCACTTAGTTTGCTTCGCATGGTTACAGTTTGCTCTGGCTATCCTTGCTGTACTGTATGATGAAGAACATAATTGTACGCCAGATTCTGAAGCTCAAAGAGCAGCAGAGCACTTGAGACCTTGTTATCGTGATAAATGGGTTTCTGGGAAAACTGACGTCACTCTCCATGTCCCCCTCCCCCAGCCAATGAAGCTCTTGTTTAATGTGTCATTTGTCTCTCTGCTCTCCTTTGTGTCTGCAAGAAGTTGGAATTCACCAGGGGAAGATGGAATTAACTCAGGAGACCTTGGCCTTCTGGTTGCAGTTTGTTTCTTCCAGGGAACATGTATCCAGGGGTTGGGAAGAGAAGACTGGAGAATAAACCTGAGTATGCCTGGCTTAAGAGTTCTGTTTAGTGAGCTCTGAGACAAGGCGCCATGCAAGTAGTCCTCTGGTATGTGTGTGTGTGTGTTTGTGTGTTCTTTCCAGAGTCAGTTGAGGGTAGCTCTGGCTAGACTAAAACAGGCCCTAGAGTTGTTGGGTAGGGCCCTTATTTGGGCATACATGCAACTTGCAAGTTCAGATCTCCTGTACATAGTACAATCCCATCCCATTTGAATGAACACTACAAAGATTCTGCATGACAAAGCGATTTCTCTGTTGTGAACACAAGTGTTTATTTGATTGACTGCTAAGTGTCCCACATGATGGCTACCCTGGTCAACTATACAAAAAAAAAGTAGTGGATAAAGTTATTGGCTTTTAAGCTTACAGTCTAGTTGGGGAGACAAATTGTGGACAAAATAATTAGGAAACTACAGCAGATTTTTGGGATGTCTCTACTCTCAACCCCTATCTGTGAAGTAGCTTGGCTGCTATTAATATATACACTAGAGGTCTGATGTACAAAATTTGTGCGGAGGTGCGGGGGGCGCGTCCCTCAGCACGGCCTGGACCCTCTCCAATCTGGGACATCCCTCTCGAAATCCAGGACTGCTGGATCTTAACCTCTCGCCTGCCTGCCTGCCTGCCTTCCTGCCTGATAGCCCCTAACCACCTCTGCCTGCCTGCCTGATTGCCCCCTAACTGCTCCCCTGCTGGCCTGATTGCCACTAACCACCTCTGCCTCAACCCCCACCACTGTGGCTTTGTCCAGAAGGACATCCGGAAGATGTCTGATCTAATTAGCATATTACCCTTTTATTAGTGTAGATACTCTGAAAGAATGCATGACTTGTCCAAGGTAACCTAGCTGGGCACAGTGCAGGCCCCAGAGGCTGCATTTCCTGGCTCTTGAGCTGTTCCTTTCAGTGTTGCATTTTGGGTTGTAGACTGTAAGTGCTGGCCCATAGAAAGAACCTTGATTCTGGCTTGAAACAATCCAAAATGTGGGAAATGATGCTTTCTACCAGTAGCAGCCAGGTAATGATCTTTCTCCCAGTGAAAGTGCTTGCAGGGGCGAACTTTGCCCTAGCTGGGGTTGGCCTGGAACAAGTGCCTTAGGGCAACTGTCTACAGGTGGCTGCACTCTGGGCTTGCTATCAAATGGCACTTCCCCTTGATTCCCCTTGAAGCTCCCTGCCTCAACCATCTCCACCACTTCACACTAAAAATATAAACAGGGGGAGCAAACTCCAATATTCACCCATACCTCTACTGGGGATATAGCACTGAAAAAAAATTTACATGGTCCCAAATATTCAACTTTTTATTTTTATTTATTTATTTTTTTAAATATATTTTATTGATTTCTTACAGAGAAGAAGGGACAGGGATAGAGAGCCAGAAACATCGACGAGAGAGATCGATCAGCTGCCTCCTGCACGCCCCCCAGTGGGAACGTGCCCGCAACCAAGGTACATGCCCTTGGCTGGAATCGAACCTGGGACCCCCCTGAGTCCGCAGGCTGATGCTCTATCCACTGAGCCAAACCGGTCCAGCAAATATCCAACTTTAAAAATCTAAGTCAAGAGTATATGCCTGATCATTGTACTATTTCACAAATTTTCTGTATGTTTAAGACTTTTCAAAATAAAAAGTAGGGGGGATTACAGTGCACACCCCTTTCAAAATGCACATGGCCCCTTCCCTCAGGAAATTTACAATCTGGTAGCAGAGGCAGACACCAGGAAGTATATAATTACCATGTGGTAAGTTCTGCACAGGAGAGCTGCTGCCTGCCATGAGACTCCATTACAAGGGGACCTAATCCAGCAGTGGTGGTGTGTGACAGGAAAGGCTTCCTGAAGGCTTCAACTAGGAAAAGGGTAGGTGTGAAGATGGGTGAGATCTCACTTCTGCTACTGGGCTGGGAATATTTCCTTTGTTAATTCACACACTTTTATTTTCATTCATTTCTTCAATGTGTGTATTTATTGGGCAGCGACTCTGCCAGGCCCTGTGCCAGGTGCTGGGATCTAGTGTGGCCAAGGAAAATAGGATGCTGCTCTCTCCAAGCTTCCAGATGAGAGGCAGGAATAAGCCCGTTTCCTTTTCCTATTCTGAATCCCGGAAATGTGTGTTAGCGGTGTTCTTACTCCAAAACGGCATTAGAGCTGAGCGATTTGTCTGTAAAGTACAATGAAATTTTGACCTGCTGTCATGTGTGTAGCATTTACTTTGTGTAGTTTCTGCTGCAAAGTTTTCATTAGTTGCTGGCTTTGTTACTCAGCAGGTCCCTCCCTCTGTGTGCTGTAAGGGAGTGAACCTGTTGTATTAGCCAGAGCAAAAGTTATTAGGAAGCTATGTACTCTGGAAAAAGGTATTCCAGAGTGAAATAGGACTGATTTCTGGACTTGCCTGGCCTCCTGGATGATCAGAGCTGGGGTTTCGTGTTAGCATGAACAATGGAGAAGGGTATCTACTGCATGAACATTAAAACTGCACTCACAGAAAGAAAGAGAGAAAAGCAAAGCAAACGAATACCATGGCTAAGTGTAACGTTTCCTTCAACGATCTCAGAATACTTCCATCTGTATGATTTCATTTTCTCCAACAGCTTCCTGGACAAGTATTATTGTCCTCTTCATTTTATGGGTACATGGAGATCAAGGACTTAGTCCAAAGTGTTATTGCTAGTCAGTGGATAAAACAACGAAACACCTACCAGATGACACAGATTCATTAAAAACAAACAAACAAACAAACAAACAAACAAACAAAACACCTCTGGTCTTTTCATGATGTTTCTAAGAAATAAAAATCCTGCTATGTCGCCGAAACCGGTTTGGCTCAGTGGATAGAGCGTCGGCCTGCGGACTGAAAGGTCCCAGGTTCGATTCCGGTCAAGGGCATGTACCTGGGTTGCGGGCACATCCCCAGTGGGAGGTGTGCAGGAGGCGGCTGGTTGATGTTTCTCTCTCATCAATGTTTCTAGCTCTCTATCTCTCTCCCTTCCTCTCTGTAAAAAATCAATAAAATATATTTAAAAAATCCTGCCATGTCCTCTCTTCTCCCTCTTTCACTGCACCTGCCCCCCCCCCCCCAGCACACTCTTGGAGGTCAGAGGAGAATATACGTGGCTGCTTTAAAGACTCTTAATGTTAAAACGATTCTTAGCTTAAATCCAGATAGCACAGTCATGGATTTTTCTTTCTTTTTTCTCCCATCTTGCTTTAAATAAAAATCTTGGAGCCACCAGCTATGTAATGATGGATTATTTTAAGTAACAACTGGAGGGGGGCAGAATAAATTAGAAACACAGACCCTTCCTCCTCGGTTTGGCAGGAGGAGGCTTCTGCTGCCGCGATTTGGGATTTGAAACCGTGGGTTTCTCTGTTGCCTGCACAGAGGAAGGAGGCCACATGCTCATGAGGGTGAGACATAATGTTATCCTCTCCTTCAGTATCTTCTCATTAGAGGCAGCCATCTGCTGAATTATGCAGCATGCTCTCAGCTGGCCCCGGAGTTGGGTTGGGTCATCCGTCCCACTCACTTAAAGGTGACTGGGGAAAAGATTTGCAGGCCTTCTCAAGGACAGGGCTCAGGTTTCTCCTGCCAGGGCCCTCTCTGACCCCTAACGAAGACGCTGGGGTAACAGGACAGAACTCCGCTTTCTGGGCCCTTGATGAGGTGTGAGGTAAGCCTTGAGTTTCCTTTCACAGCAGAGGCCCCTTAGCTCTGAGCACTGGCGCTGAGGCAGGAACTAGGTTTTTTCAGATCCCCTTTAAATGAGACCAGATGGAGGCAGAGGCCAATTCAGGCTCCCCAGAGGACAGTTGGGCATTCATCCAGAGGCCTGTGAGTAAACCTTTTTTTTAAAAAAAAAAAAATAGATCAGAGATAACAATATCCAGAACACCTAGAAAACTCTGTTTAAATAGCCAAGCTTGAAGGGAATCTGTCTGGTATTTGTGGGAAAGTTGATGCACTCTGAGCAAAGGGTTGTCCCTGTACTGATGGAGATATTTTACTTAAGAATTTGGCTTGTGAATTAGGTAGCCCTGGGATTCTTTTTTTAAAATATATTTTATTGATTTTTTATAGAGAGGAAGGGAGAGGGTTAGAGAGTTAGAAACGTCGATCAGCTGCCTCCTGCACACCTCCTACTGGGGATGTGCCCGCAACCAAGGTACATGCCCTTGGCCAGAATCGAACCTGGGACCCTTCAGTCTGCAGGCTGACGCTCTATCCACTGAGCCAAAGTGGTTAGGGAAGCCCTGGGATTCTTGAATAGAGCTAAGTGGTTGGCCAGGCTTAGGCTTAAGTCAGAGTCAGAAGGGAGGGAAATGGGAGAGAGAAGGCAAAAGAGGAGCAAAAGGCCCTCCATGACATCCACGATCTCCGTTGCCTTCCATGGGCCATAGTCACCTTGGTGAGCCCATTGGCTTTGAGGTCGTGTTCTGTGACCCTTCTCCCTGCTACTAAGCATCAAGCCACAAACCCAATGTCCCGGAATTTTAGCAGCATGAAAATCTATATCTGCCTTTTGAGGCAGTTTTTCCATTGGAGAGTGGCAGTCCGCTTGACAGGGTCCTGGATCCTAGCAGCACTTTCTGCCACTAAATCACTCTGACTTGAAACAAGTCATTTCCTCTCTCTGAGTCTCTGTTTCCCCTTTTGTAAACTGAGTGGGTTGGACTAGGTGATTTTTAAGGGCGTTTCCAGCTCAACTATTGTATGGTTCTTTATGTTTCCTTGTTCTCCAGCATAATTTTGTTAGGTCCTTGCCCGCTTCTGTTTCTGAATGAGGTGGCAGTATGTTACTCCACCCCTTCCTTGCTTAGACTCCTTGAGCTGGGTGGGGAGAGTTGGAGAGAAGGCAAGTCTGGGCTTTTACCTCAGCAGGGTCCTTATAAGTGGACTAGAAACAACCCTTCAGATATTGTCTGTCCATGTATGTGTATATAGCCTTTGTCTTCCTATAACGATACATGACAGCTGAATTTTTGTCTATTGAGTCCCATTTTAAATGCACAAGGAAAGCTGGCTCTTTAATAGAATCCTGCTGTGAATCCTTTTATAGAATGAAAAGCCACTCAGAAATTGATCCGGTGAATTAAAATCCAGAGTTTCATCTACTGGATTTGCCAAAAAACGGGTCTTCTCCCTGCTTGGTGAGAATGGTCTCCTTTGTGCATCCCCTGGATCCCCTAAGCTGTTCCCCACTGAAGGGCATTTTTGGGGCCCCTAAGGGGTTGCTGCCAGCTTTTGCAGCTTTATTTCTCCTTGTCAAAGCCCCCAAATTGCTCTCTCCCAGTTCAGGGCATTGCTACTACTGTCAGTTTCCTCTTAGCCTGGCTTAATCAGCACGCGGGAAATCCTGACATTTGATGTGTGAGGCACATTAGAGTGGTTTTTTTTAACCTCTGGGAACTTATCAGTGTTTTTGTGGTTCTTATGGCTGATAATACAGTGGCATCCACACCCTTGACAATAGTGGAGGCAGCTGATAGGGTTGTCACCTACTTGATTGTTTCAAGACTTTCTGCTACATGTTTCAGGATATGTGATTTTACTTCTGGTTTGCATGACTATCCTATATAATAAAAGCTTAATATGCAAATCAACTGAAGGGTGGAACGACCAGTTGTTATGATGTGCACTGACCACCAGGGGGCAGGCGCTCAATGCAGAAGCTGCCCCCTGGTGGTCAGTGAGCTCCCACAGGGGAAGTGCCACTCAGCCAGAAGCTGGGCTCACAGCTGGTGAGCCCAGTGGTGGTGGCGGGAGCCTTTCCTGCCTCTGCTGCAGGCGGGTGGTAAGGAGCGAGGGGTTCTGGACTGCGAGAGGGATCAGGCCCAAGCTGGCAGGCGGACATCCCCTGAGGGGTCCCAGACTGTGAGAGGGGGCAGGCCAGGCTGAGGAACACCCCCCCCTCCAGTGCACGAATCCCTCGCACTGGTCCTCTAGTTTATAATAATAAGTTACAGTGTATAATAATGTTATGTATATAATAATAATAGTAGGTTTTTTGTATTAATGGTAAAATGTTTAATATTATAGTAAAACTGCCTGAAAGTGGAATACTCACCTGAATTTTCTGATTATCTGTATTTAAAGCACCTTTTTGGTTGTAGTTGAAGATTTTGCTATAATATCTGAGGCCACTTTTCTGCATAGGAAAGTATCATCATAGAACTTTAAAAAAACATTTTAATTCTGATTATAAAAGTAACATATGTGTATCGCAGAAAATTTGGAAAACACAGAAAAGCAATAATACCTACAGCCCCTCCACTCAAAGTAACCATTGTTAGCATCTTATTGTATTCTTTGAAGCTTTTAAAAATGCATATATACTTCCCCCCGATGATTGGGATGATCCTGTATATACAGTGTTGGTGTGTTGTTTTTTGCCTGACAGAATTTGGTAATCATTTTCCCATGTCATTAAATATTCTTAGAAAATATTTTAATCCGCTGCTTCATATCCCATTGCACATCATTGAATTATTCACTGATTCTGATTGTCCTAGAGATTTACGGGGTCTAACAGAGATTGGTCTTCAGGGCTAGGAATGGAGATGGAGAAAAGGAAAGTGTGAGAGAGGCCCACCAGTAATGACACATGGGGAGAATCTTATTTCAGTGTTTCTGTCCTTTCCTAACATCTACATGCAAAGGCTAGAGGGAAAGTTTAGGGAAAGCCCAGTCATCAGCAATGAGCTCCAAACTTTTGGCTTTGGTCTCATCCTTCAGAATGGCAGCTACTAACTTTGGCACCACAGTTGTTTTTTAAAAATATGCTTTTTATTGCTTTTTAGAGAGAGGAAGGGAGAGGAATAGAGAGAGAGAAACACTGATGAGATGAGAGAGAAACATCATCGATTGGTTGCCTCCTGTACCTCCCTACTGGCTATCAAGCCCGAAACCCAGGCATGTGCCCTGACCAGGAATCGGAGGAGGTGCAGGTGATTGAGGGGCATGGGGTTTGCCCACTTGGGTGCTTATGGGACTCTAAAAAAGTCTTTATTGATTTCAGAGAGGAAGGGAGAGGGAGAGAGAGAGAGATAGAAACATCAATGATGAGAGAGAATCATTGATTGGCTGCCTCCTGCACGTCCCCTACTGGGAATCCAGCCTGCAACCCCGGCATGTGCCCTGACTGGGAATGGAACCTTGACCTTCTGGTTCAGAGGTCGACACTCAACCACAGAGCCACCGCAGCCAGGCTGGGACTCTTTATTTGCAGAATAACAGCAGTGGGAGAAAGATGCACAACTGGAACCACCATAAGTCATTCTTCATAACATGAACCTTCGACTACTCAATTAAAAAACGAAATTGGTGTGTCCTCAGGGGAGGAGGCGGAAGAGAAAGAGAGCGGTGTTTCTGCCTATGACATGAAATGTGGTATAACGGATTTCAAAACCACAAGTGACTTCAGATGAGGAGAAAACAGGAAATGTAATTGGGGAGGGGAGTGGGGCTCTCCCAGTACTCAGGAGCGCTCTTTCATTTTGCCTTCCTTTTAGCTCCTCTCAGATTCTGCCTCTTAATTGCTCTTGCTGCAAAACTGAGCAAGACCTCTCTTTCTTTGTATTAAAGCTGTTTTTATTTTTATTTATTTTAAAAATATATTTTATTGATTTTTTACAGAGAGGAAGGGAGAGGGATAGAGAGTTAGAAACATCGATGAGAGAGAAACATCGATCAGCTGCCTCCTACACACCCCCTACTGGGGATGTGCCCGCAACCAAGGTACATGCCTTTGACCAGAATTGAACCTGGGACCCTTCAGTCCACAGGCCGACGCTCTATCCACTGAGCCAAATCGGTTAGGGCAAAGATGTTTTTACATAGATAGTGTGTGAATACACTTCAAGCTGTAACAGAATCAAACAATACGGAAGCATACTGACTACCCCCTGAGTAAGCCCTTGTTTCCATTCCCCTCCCCTGAGGTAGCCACAGTACTTGATTTGGTGGATTCTTTCCAGTCCCCTTTCTATGCACTCATGGACATTTATGTGCAAATGCACATATACAGGGCCTTCTTTTATCTACTTTATAATATATCTTGGGGATATTCACATCAGGACCTATAGACCAACCAAATTCTTTTTAAAAAATATGTATTTTATTGATTTTTTACAGAGAGGAAAAGAGAGGGATAGAGAGTTAGAAACATCGATGAGATGCCGAAACCGGTTTGGCTCAGGGGATAGAGCGTCGGCCTGTGGACTGAAAGGTCCCAGGTTCGATTCCGGTCAAGGGCATGTACCTGGGTTGCGGGCATATCCCCAGTAGGAGATGTGCAGGAGGCAGCTGATCGATGTTTCTCTCTCATCGATGTTTCTAACTCTCTATCTCTCTCCCTTCCTCTCTATAAAAAATCAATAAAATATATTTAAAAAAAAAAGAAACACCGATGAGAGAGAAACATCAATGAGCTGCCTCCTGCACACTCCCCACTGGGGATGTGCCCACAACCAAGGTACATGCCCTTGACCGGAATCAAACCCAGGACCTTTCAGTCTGCAGGCCGACGCTCTATCCACTGAGCCAAACCAGTTAGGGCCCAACCAAATTCTTAATGGCTGCAGAATATGCCTGCACCAGAATTTAAATATTTTCCTATTGTAGGACACTTAACATTTTTTTTCTAATTTTTCAGTATTATGAACAGTATAGTAATGAATTTCCTTATAGTACATGGATCTTTGTATAGATGTGTAAGTTTCTGTAGAATAGATTCCGAGGGGAGGTTACAGGGTTAGTGGAGATGGGCCATTTAACATTTTGGTTACTGATTCCTTTCTAGCATCTCAGTTCAAACCTTGAACATGATGCCACC